>NC_087438.1:39969453-40272968 GCF_036321535.1 Camelus dromedarius
TCATCAAAAAGAACACAAATAACAAACGTCAGTGAGAATGTGGAGAAAAGGGAATCCTAGTACACCACTGGTGGGAATGTAAATTGGTGCAGCCACTGTGGAAAACATTATGGAGGTTTCTCAAAAAACTAAAAATAGAACTACCAAATGATCCAGCAACTCCACTCCTGAGTATGTGTCCAGAAAAATAATAATAAGAGTGCTAATTCAAAAAGATACATGCACTTCAATGTTCATAACCACATTGTTTATAATTGCCAAGATACAGAAGCAACCTAGTGTCCATCAATAGATGAATGGATAAAGAAGATGTGGTACATACATCATAGAGTACTACTCAGCCACAAAAAAAGAATGAAATTTTGCCATTTGCAGCAGCATGGGTGGAGCTGGAAGGCATGATGCTAAGCAAAGTAAGTCAGACAGAGAATGACAAATACTGTATATCACTTATGTATAGAATCTAAAAAATACAACAAACTAGTGAATATAACAAAAAAGCAGACTCACAGATACAGAGAACAAAGTAATGGTTACCAAATAGGAGAGGGAAGGGAGGAGGGGCAATATAGGGGGAGGGGGAGAAGAGGGTTATGGGATTATATGAAATCATGTCTGTGAAACTTTTTGAAAACTGTAAAGCACTATAGAATCTAAAGATCTTTCATTCAATAAAAATAAAAAATTAAATAAAAATTAAAGCCAAAAGTTTTTAAAATAAAAAGTAAAAAGTAAAATAAAGGATCTCTTGGTACAGATAAAGGAAGCATTAGGAAATGTCTAGAGTGGTAGTCCCCAAAATGGATGCATTCCCCCAGGGGGTGATGCGTGAGAAAACCTGAGAACGTGTATGTTTATCTTATTCTTTAAAAAATTTTTTTAGATTTTACTTATGTTTTAAAACACATGAAATATGCCATCCAGTGGAATATGTATATAATGTTTAAATAAACATCCCACATGTCAGTTTGGAGACCACTGCACACAAAGATCCACAATGGGGTGGCTTCCATGGCAACTCGGGATCTGGGGGGAATTCAGAGAAGCCAGAACAGATCAGGTGAAAACCCAGGCAGGAATGAGTCAAAACACTGATGTGCTGGTCACTTCCTTTCTAATGTTTCTTTTGTACCACATGTTCATCCTCCGTATGACATTTTGTTAAGGGCACACACTTTGCAACCAGACAGACCCTCTCTACTTTCTGTGTGAACTTGGGCAAGTTCCTCAACTGTTTACACTTAATTTTGTTTCTGTAAAATGAGATTTGTGATGCCGACATCATAAGGGTTATCATAAAGACTAAATGAGATCACATGTATAAAATGCTCAACATATTGCCTAATACGTAATGAGCTCTCAATGAGCAGAACTGCGTTTTTTCAAAAAAAATTCAAAATAAATAAATAATCCAACTATATGTTGTTTATAACGAACAAAACTAAAATATAAGAACACAGAAAGATTGGAAGCAAATGCATCAGTAGAGATAAACAGTGACATTTCACAATGGTTAAGAAAAAAGGGGGGAAGGTGGGGAGGGAGGCAGGGAGGGAGAGAGGAAATGGGAAGAACAAAGTGTATTGAATCTATTGCTTTATAAAAAATTACCCCAGAATTATATGGCTTAAAACAACAAATATTATTACCTCATACTTTCTGTGAGTCCAGAATCCAGGCACAGCTTTAATGAGGTCTGGCAGGCTGCAGTCAAGGTGTCAGCTGAGGCTGCCTCAATCTCCAGGCTAGACTAAGGGAGAATCCGCTTGGAACATCCCTCACGTGGCTGTTGGCGTCAGAAGCTCCACTCCCGAGATCCCTCATGCAGCTGTTGGCAGACCTCACGGCCTCACTGGCTATTCGGCAGAGGTGTCAGTTCCTTGTCTGATGGGTCTCTCCATGGAGCAGTTCACAAGAGGGCAGCTGGCCTCCTTCAGAGCAAGCCAAGGAGAGAGGGAGAGAGAGAGAGGGCAAGCAAGATGGAAGCCGGAGTCTTTGGAATCTAACCTCAAAGGCGATAGCCCCTCCCGTCCCTTTTGCCATATTCTTTTTGTTAGAAGTGTGTCACGAGATCCAAGCCACACTCAAGGAGAGGAGATTACACAAGGCATAAATACCAAGAGGCAGGGATCACTGGGGACATTATAGATGCTGTCACCCCTAGAAATGAAAAACAAAAAGTGTCATCATTTTCTTATTACACGGTGAATGGAGAAAACCCAGAAGAGTAACACAAGATTTTTAGAATGAATGGGAAAGTCTAGCAAGGTTGTCTAAAAATCAGTGCACAAAAAAACCAGCTTATACTATGGATAAGCAACAAATAGAAAATGGAAATTTAAAAATAACCCCATTTACAATAGGATCAAACATCAAGGTATTTATCAGTTGAATAACTATTGAACAGCAGTGGGTACTATTATCTTTACTTTTTCATGTATTTGAAATTTTTGATAGTAACATTTTTTTTTAAGTATCAAATACCTGGAAACAAACTTAAGATTTAATAAAGGATTTACAAAACTTTACAGAGAAATTTACATTTTTTCTCATTTTCTAAATAAATGGAAGCATAAACCATGTTCAAGGACTAGAAGACTTAATATTGTAAAAACAGCAATTCTCTCCAAATAGATTTATAGGTTCAATACAAGCAAAATAAAAATCTGAACTGTGTGTGTGCCTTGACAAGTGGGTATTAAGATTTGAACAAAAGTTAAAAAAAAAAAGTGGGAAAAGTCTTCAGCCATATTAATAATGCACAGTAAAACCATAATGAGATACATGCACCACACGGACAGTTCACACCCTGACAATAACGAGTTTCGGTGAAGGGTGCTAAGCAAAAGGAACTCTTTACCCTGCTGGTGGGCTGTTAACTGGCACAACCACTTTGCAAAATTGGTATTAACCACTCCTCAGCTTCACATGTAGGTGGTGGTTATGTTTTATATCTCCATAAATACGCTATACTTAAAAAAGGAAACTTAGAGGGAAAAAAATAAAGAAAAAAATTAACATCTATTTCCAAAAATAAGCAATAGAAAATGAGACTCTGGGAAGTAAATTCTACCTTGGGCAACAAACAGAGCAGAAAGCAGACTTATTCTTTGCTCTAAATAGAATTCCAAGGCTGAGAATAAGTCCTGAAATAAAAATCTCCAATTACTTTCTATTTTTGCAAGACAAGGTGGTACCCAAACCGATAGGAATACTTCATTTCATCTTTGAGGAAGCAAAAATCAGACTCAATTGCAGGAGGCATTCTGCTACAAAAGAGCAGGGGCAGATCTCAAGTGCAAGGAAAAATCAGTCCCAAGGGCAGAGCAAGCCAATGAGTGAGTGTTGCTCTTAGCTTTTTGGGTAATCACTCTCAGAAGCCTTCCAGCTGCTCCATAATTTAAGTGGACCATTATTTGCAAGAGGGCAAAGCAAAGCAAAAGACATGGGCAAAGTACCTCCTAAAGTCCAGTACAAAAACCCAAATCTCACTTCTTATTTTATCATAAAAATAAATGATTGATATGAGAACACTGGGAACACAGGCCAAGGCACTGACGTTTAGCACTTGAGGATGCTCTCTAAGTGACCTAAATAAATGTCAAAAAAGAAACACCATGTACAGTCTTAAAAAATGGTATTTATTTACATTCCATTTACTTTCAAAAGAGTGAGGAAGCTGGGGAAAATATATTTATAAAGGAAGCACTCTCCCTTAACCCATTTGTGTTTTTCATGAAACAACAAAAGATTTGACTTAGAATCACAGGGCTAAAGGTACCAAAAGAATTTATCTAGTTCAATTTTCCATCTTTAGCCAAGACTGAAATTATACCACAGGCAGGTGAAAATCAAGTTCACTTATAAGTAAGCACCAACTAACAACATATATGTCATAAAAGAACCAGCTTTAGTAAAATCGGTCACAGCATCCAACAAATCCACAATAAAAGAAATAGCCATGGTAATATATAACATTAAGAATCTGTGCAGTGATGAAAAGTGATTTACAAAGGAGAAATCACAATGGGCTATTAAGCCAATAACATCACAATAACAGTACCTAGTGTCTTTCTTACTCAAGTATATACACTATTTTTAAGTCTCGGTAATTGCAAAGACATCAGTAACTAGAATGCACACACACAAATATTTTATAAACAGCATGAGAAACAACAAATAAAAAAATGGAAATACCCTTAAATTCTGTAATAATTATAAACATGTTAACATCACCACTGTATATCTGTCTCATTATTTTTAATTGATTTGCACCCTTTAAAAGTAGCACTGAGTATTATGAAAATATTTATAATGGCTCGATATTTTTTGATGTCAGGTAATCTCTGTAATTCGGTAGTCTGTATTTTATGCTCCACTTTCTTCCACAACCATAGTCCTCTCATCACTGTTTACTCACAACAACAGGAATGACCAAGGTCTCTAACAGCCACGGAAGTATTACATCCGGAAACTTCTAGTTCTTTGAAATGGCTGAAAGGGGTTTTTTAGTGCCCACATTAGCAGCTGTGGTTTCGGTTTAGGTTTTTCAGGAAACAGAAGCGCTTCACTCTCTGGTGTAGGAAATCGTTCTTGGTAGACTTCAGGATAGGATTTTTGAAACTAAAAAATAAAATTAAAAAATCCAAGAAGGGTCAAAAAAACAGATAAGAGCCAACAAAATTGGGCATTCTAATTTTCAAATAAGAGTTTCTGTTCCAAAGCTTTCCTATTTCTGTTTTGTTTTAATGTTTACTGCTTTCCATCAGAAAAGAGAATAAGAAGAAAACATCATAAATTCACTGCAACACGAATCCATTTCTTTTTCTTAAATCATTTGATTCCACTTTCTACAGCTCTAATTCAGCTTTAATTTGATCTAATCTTCAAATAAACCTCTCATTTGAGTCACATTGCTTAAAATTTCTCCCCTGCCAACTATAAATAGAACTCACTTCTTAAATATGCACAAGGGAGTCTGACTTATACTTTACACAGTTAAAGAAAATTTGGGCCTAACTGCATTTCTCCATCTCCCTGCTTCTCCAACTCAGCCCTACCTGCTTCTGTCCACGTGGAAGAGAAAACATTCTCACACGCACTACCTTATGCAAAGCTTACAAAGAAGCAGTATGTTTTTCCTGTGATCCTCACCACTGAACTTTTCTCCAGAATTACTCTGAGAAAAATATGATTGGGAGTCTAGACCTCTCGGGCTCCGTGTATAATCTTGCATATATGGAGGGATCACAAATCAAGGTAGGCAGGATTCAGTCTTTAAAAATAGAAACCATTCACTTGCTCTTGAATCAATACTTCAAAAATGGTCAAGATAAACAAACCTATTCTGAGTTGAAAACTATTATCTGAAATCCTAAGCCCAGTTGCCTAACAGGAACTAAAAACTTTTAGTGGTGCCTGAGGCAAGATACCAATTTGAAATTGGCTATCTAAAACCAAAGGCTTTTAAATTCTACACATTTTACACTTGGATTCAGTCTGATTTGCCTTTCAAAAAAAAAAATCAAAAGAAACTGTCCTCATTTGATAGCTTCTCTGAATTTAAAGTAATTGCTCCACTAACTCACATCATACCACTTGTCAAAACCAAGGACAAATATGAGAGAATAGCCCCACGAAGGAAGAGTTCAATAATGGTTCAATAATAAGATCCACACTGGAGAATAAAGATCTCGAAAACCGACCACAACGGTCAGTTGTTAATACACGAATTGAATAATGTACTTTCAAAACTGCTGTGTCTCAGATGAGTTTCGAATGAAATCTATTGAAACAGAGAGTAAAAAATAAAAAAATAAAAAAAAAAGCAACGTAAGAACGGTAGGGAACAGAAATGACTTATAAAGAATATCCTTTTTACCTGCTTCAATTTTTTCTTCTTTTCTTTGCTGGAGAGTTTGGCATCTGTTACGACTTCCTCCAACAAGGCTGCTAGAGGTTCCTGAGAGCCGTAGGCTCTCTGGTATTCAAATTCCTCTGGGCTAATTTGACGGCAAAATGATGGAGCAGACGGAGTGATATCCATGTCAGCTCCCGGGTATTTTATCTGAGGCAAAGGGATTATTAGTGAAAGCGCATTTTCAAATAAATCCCTAAAATCAGTTCAGGTCAAGTAGAGCGTATCTCCTCGTAGGGATGCTATGACGTTCCTCAATTTGGGAAAAACTCTACATTGAAAAGTAAAAGTGCTTCAATAACTTCAGGTTAAAAAAAAATCACATAAAGCTGCAATTTTAAATATGAGTTTTTACCCTTTTAACCCAAGAGCCATTTCAATTAGCAAAAAACTTTGTACCCTCTTCTAATCAGAGCTAAAATTTACACATAAACTAAACATGTGGGCTAAAACAATTCAAAATACACAATATGAACTCTCTGGGTTCTTCTCACATCTGGAGGATCTGACCTTCCCTCCCTGGGGGATGGACCGAGGCACAAATTTAACTCATCTTGTTATGTGGAGAGAAGTACTTACTGAACCCATCTCTAAACTGGGTAATAATGTGAAACATGAGAAAACAAATGTGCAGATACTGCACAGGGCAAAAGGCAGACTGGAGAAATGGGAAGGAAAAAATACCGAGATCTGTAAATAAAAGCATCCATTAAAAATATTTAATTTCAGAGTCCAAGAGGTTCATCTTCTCAAAAACAGAGCACCTACTGTTCTTTTGCAGTGGATAAAATTCCTACTATTACATTCATGTCTTTGGTTTCAATGTTTTTTTTCCTGAATCCACAGTTAAAAATAAATATATTGCCAAGAAGGGTTATTAACATGAAGGAAATTCCATGCCTCAAGTTTACCAGATCAAGTAGAGACAACCTAAGAGAGACAGACCAGAACCATTAGGAAAAGGGGCATACACAGGACACTTCCTTTCTTATTTGAAGCAAGAAGTCTGAAAAAAGCAGAAAAGGGCCAGAATAAAGGGTGAGGCCCAGGTAAAATGTGACAGCTCGAAGCCTGGGACACAAGAAAAACACTAGATACCTATGATTAAAGGGCATAAGAGGAAGAGGGCTGCAGACAAGGTCAATAAAAGGTTGGTGTCGAAAACCAGGCTGACCTCACTGTTCATCTACGCCAGGGTCAGCCCTGAACCTGCCCCCAGACAATTCACTAGGACAGTCCAAGTAACACTTGGTTTTCAGAGAGGAGACACCCCAAATGTCATATACAGGAGGGAAGGGATGCTGAGTGGCCTGTGTGACAGAACAGAGATCTAAAAGCTCTGAGCGCTAAAACAAAGAACTGTTTGGCAATTCTACCGAGTATGTACTTCTAAGAGAAAACGTAACCAGACAATGGGGTAGTTACTGATTTTACCAGGGCCCTTGCAGTTCCCCAGCACAGGATCAGTGACCCTGTAGTTGAATTAATCATCATCGCTCAGCCTTCTGCTCTTCAGCCGCCAGCGAAGGGCTCATGGGGCTACGCTCCTGCTACATGCACACATAAACCCAGCAAGGATGTAGGGTGATGGAGTCATGGCCAGCACTTCCTTGCCAAGATTCAGTGAAGTATTTCTTTTCTTTTTTATGTTTTTATTTTTTAAGTTTGGCTTATAAAAATATCAGAGGAAGGTGGGAGAGTAAACCAAAACAGCAGTAAGATTATACTTCTCACTCATTAGTATGGCGAAGGTATGTATGTCAGTAGTAATACCAAAGGAGGCAAAAGTGTAAAGAAATGAACACTTTCTGATACGACTGATGGGAATGTAAATTAGGACAATCACTCTAAAGGGAAATCTGACAATATGCAATCAATGCTTGGCACACATTTGTGGTCTTTGATCATGCAATGCCACTCCTAAGAATTTATTCTTAGAAAATAATCACAGATCAACCAAAAAAAAACTGTAAAAAATATTTACTGTTATAATGCCTGCAAAATAATTTTAAAAAACAGATACAATCTAAACATCAACCAAAAAACCTATTTATATAAATTATGGTATATCCATATTATGAAATATTATGTTACCAATAATACTGATATTGTGGAATAATATAACAATGATGATAAGAATAACAACAGTGGCTACCAGATGAAGACTGACTACATGATAAACACTATTCTAAGCACTTAACATTCAATCCCCAAAATAGCCCTAGGAGGTAAGTATTAACTATTTTTAGCCCATTGTACAGATGAGAAAGGAAATGCTGGGGCAGGTGCTAAAGCAGAGAGACGTTACATAACAGGCCAAGGTCACACAGCAATAAAGGGCATGTCAGAAATTCAAACACCATTTAGCTCCAGAATGCTCGTGGCCATTCTGTGTCAATCAAGAATATTTAATGATGTGGGAAAGTTTTCTTGTTGTGTTGTTAAGAAAAAGAAAGTTATAAAAGAGAAACAAAAGAAGAAGGGAAGGAAGGAAGGGAGGCAGGGAGGGAACGAGGGTGGGAGAGAGGAGGAGGCAGAGGGAAACAGAAAAACAGCTAAAAGACGATGACACCAACTGAACATTTGGTGTTACTCTGATATTTTCTGGTGTGTTATTTTCTATATTTTCCAAATTCCTTTAATGTATTAGGTTAGTAATTATCAAAAATTAGGAAGAAAAAATTTATTTTCATTTGGAAATTGTACACTGAAAGCAGTTGTACAGTTATTTACTTTAATACTTTAGGAGGTAGTAGTTCATTGGTCCTTAATTGTGGAGCCTCAGAAAATGTGTGAGCCACTCAAAAAAAAAAAAAAAAAGGGAAAAGAGGTCCAATCATTCAAAGGAGCCAAACAGAGCTTCTGCCTGCCTTTACCAAAAGTTTCTGCTCCCACTGCTCCCACAGGCTGACATACAAACACCACTTTGGGGCTCACATGATAGTAATGCATCACATTTCTTTTGCATCACTTTAATATAACAATAACAACAACATTCTAAGTGAAGTAAGCCAGAAAGAGAAAGAAAGTTACCATATGAGATCGCTCATATGTGAAATCTAAAAAAACAAACAAAGCATAAATAAAGAACAGAAATAGACTCATAGACACAGAATACAGACGTGTGGTTGCCAAGGGGGTGGGGGTGGGAAGAGATAGACTGGGATTTCAAAATTGCAGAATAGATAAAAAAGATTATACTGTATAGCACAGGGAAATATATACAAGATCTTATAGTAGCTCACAGAGAAAGGAATGTGACAATGAATATATATATGTTCATGTATAACTGAAAAATTGTGCTCTACACTGGAATTTGACACAACATTGTAAAATGATTATAAATCAATAAAAAAAAGTTAAAAAAACAACAATAAAAATAGCTACCTTTCAAAAAGCATCTGCCACATGCCAGATATTTATGCTAGCGGTTTTACAATGTAGTATTCTACTCTTCACAACTCTTCACAGAATAGGTATGGCCCATTTTAACACTTAGAGAAACTAAAATCCAGAGGGGTTAAAGGACTTTCCCAGAGCCATACAACCAGGAAAGAGGGGAGCCAGGAGTTTGGCCCAGATCCTTACGGCTCTAAAGCCGTGCCCTACTACATCATGTTTTACAGTAATGCAGTCTGGCAAGGTAGTTAAGAGCACTAATTCTGGAGAATGACCACATCAGTCTGTATGCTGGCTCTGTGACCTTGAACAAATTACTCAAGTTCTCTGTGCCTCAGCCTTCTTACCCAAAAAATGTATCTAAGTCGCAGGGCTATTATGAATCAAAACATTACTGCATTTAAATCCTTTCCATCAGGAAGTATATGTAGATTCTGAACAATCAAAAGTCCGTAGTGTTAGCTGACACAACAAAACCTAGTGGCCATTCCATAAATTTTCAAAGATAATAATAAACTCATGTGGTTCTTACTATGTGCCAAGCCCTGTTGTAAGCACTTTGTACATATTAATTCACTTAATACTTGTAACAAAAAGTCCCAAGAAGGCTAGCAAACTGACAGGACTTTCTGCCAGCAATTGTATAGGACTGATAATATCTCTTCCTTTACCTGGACTCTTCGTAGATGGGCTACACGCTCCTCTATGGAGGTCTGCAAGGCCAAAGGGACTTTCAGAATCTCCTCGAAATTGTCCATCAGAAATGTCACCAGCCTAGCAGCTAATAAATCATCCAAGTCCACCTCACCCTTGGAACACAAGATGCAACGGGAAAATGTCTGAACCATCTTAAAAAAAAAAAAAAAAAAAGAGGGGGGTTGAATTTTTAAATAAACACACGTAAAGTTTTTTCCCTATTCTGAACTGACTGAAATCTAATTTGCAAAAAGCAAATGTGACTAGTCAGTGAGAAATGACCCACAGCACAGGGGGCACATCTTACCTGGCTCCTGACCACACCTGGTCATCTCAGATAGGCTGATTTTCTCATCAACCAGCATGAACAAAATGTGCGTGTCATCTCTCAGAGACTTAGCAGAGATGCTGTCTGAGAGGTTTTAAAAGGCACTCCCTGTTGTAGACGGTTTTAAATACATATTTAAACAAATTCTGAAAATTATTATCACCACCACAACTTCAATCATGCAGAACTTTTAAGTTCAAAGTACTTTATAGCCATTTAGTCTAACAATATCCTAAGTTCATTATTCTTTTTTTTTTTGAAAAAAAAAAATCTGCTAGTACAGTCTGCATGCTTCAACCATTATAGTTTTTCCTAGTTAACTACTGTTTTCTCTAGGATTTTTTATGTACATTTGACAATCATCTTTGAACCAAAAACCATGAGACACTACAAGAAGTGTACTAAGTGATGAAATATAAAAAATATTATAACAGTCGCCTCCATAGAGTTCATTTTAGCTACTCCATTCTTTTTTTTTCCACTCCATTCTTAATACTATCCTTTGAATGGACTTTTTTTTTTCCTTTTCTAATTGATTTTATTGATGATATCTTATTTCAAAACTTAAAAGCACTTAAATAAAATAAGTCAGGCAGAGAAAGACAAATACTATATGATATCACTTATATGTGGAATCTAAAAAATATAAGAAACTAGTGAATATAACAAAAAAGAAACAGTCTCACAAATATAGAGAACAAACTAGTAGCTATGAGCGGGGAAAGGAAAGGGGATGGGAAGTACCCCCATGATTAAGAGGTACAAACTATCACGTATCAAATAAGCTACAAGGATATATTGCACAGCACAGGGAATATAGCCCATGTTTATAGTAACTATAAATTAAGTATAACCTTTAAAAATTATGGATTACTATATTGTACACCTACAACTTACGTAGTATTGTATATCAACTATACTTCAATTTAAAAAAAAAACCCTGCAAGTATGATATCATGTAATTCTGTTTAATAAGACTTCATTTCATCAGCATACTGTAGATGATACTTTATCTTCACTCACATATACGTAGAGAGAAAGACACATAAACACATAAAGACTCTTTTCTGGAGACTTATGGACCCCAAGAGATCTGTGATTGCCTTGAAATTGTATGCACAACTTTATAAATGCATTCTTCTGGGGAACAGGTGCCAAGTTTTCTTCAGCTTTTCAAAAAGGTCCATTAGCCCCGCTACCTATCCACCCACCCAAAAAAAAGGTCAAGATCACTCTACCGGGCGCTGATTGGTCCTCTGATCTTACGCCACACCTCTAAAAGCGGCCAGTGGACTCTTAGGCATACACCGTGGTTCACCAGCATATGGAAAGGATGTACATCCCAATGAAATATCAGCTTTGCTCTAAGATTTTTTTTAGGAAAATTAAGAAATTTTGCAAGTAAGTAACATTAAACATAAACCCTATTTTAAAACACTTGCTGACATGACAAAGTAGAATTCAAAATCAGCCTAGATTTTTAAGCAAAATTGAGAATATATTCAGAAATATCCTCACTCATGGACCCTTAGATCGCACTCCGAGAAACAAAAGTTCTTTCTCTCCTTCCAAGTTGTCTGGTCCAACTCTATATTTCACTTTTTCCCTCTCTAATCCATGATATATACAGCATCTCTCCTACTGGTTATAGTCACCAAGTCTGGGCCATCCTTTTTGTCCTGGAGGAGAGAATGCTGTTTCTTGGGAGCCCAATTTCCCTTTCTGCCCACACTTCCTTCTCTTTGCATGTACAGTGAGCAGGAAGCAGCAGATACCTCTACTCTCAGAGTCCACCCTGACTCACTCTTCACTTTTCACTATGGTCTTTAAGTCACTAAGTCCAAAAGCACAATACCAGTCTGGGTGGCTCTTTAAGTAAGCCTACCTTGTACCTTCCTCTGGTTGCCATGCTAGTAAACTTTACTCAAGTGAATTTTATCCCCAAAACTCAAGTCCTGTTAGGTGTTAGAAATCAACCTACCAGTGTTCGGGTGCCAACGCCATCACAGAGTGGTGGCATCTCCTTATTTAAGCAGATCCTTGCCATCATCCTCATCAACAACTGTAACTTTCTCCTATTTTCAGGGGGCAGGAGGAGGCAGCAAATCTGAAATGCTTCAATGGCCATGTTCTCTTTCTGTAACAAACCTGATTTAGGAAAAAAAAAAAAAGGTTTTAATCTTTTAAAACCTATAGCCTACTTGACTGTATTATGTTCATATTTTTACAAAATATATACTTCTAAAATTATATAAAGCATGTTCATATGTTCAACCATACTGGGCCAACTGCTTATAGATCCACTGTCACTCACAAAGTGACAGGAAATACAAACCATCAACTAGGGATGGCAATTATATAAAAGAACTACAGCCATTTCCCCCTCCCTTACCCTTGACAGATATAAATAAATTTTCATAGCATTCTTTCCCAGTGAACCAAGAGCTGTCAGGTTAAGTCTAACTTAACCCTCAACACTCACAGTGTTAACAGGTCCAAGAGAGCAAGAGAACAAGAGCGTGAACACGAATGTGCCATCGCTGCCCTGAAGTCTCCCCTTTGTACTATTTCCTCAGGATGAGTAGGGGCACTGCCTTGCATGACCTCATAGTCACAACTCTCATGACTCTCTAAATAACAGGACTAATGCTCTGAAGAGTCATTTCACTGCCAAATGGTGCTTCTTTCTAAATAACACCTGTCAAATAACTGTTCCTCTCACTTAAGCTATTTTTTTTTTTTGGCTAAGTGTGCTGATTCAGTCATGTTACATGACCTGCCTCCCCACCCAGTATGACTTGGCTATTCTAAAACTGTGCTCTCTTCGACTGTATTTGTCTCTGGGTACAACCATCTTCAAGCTTCCTAAATGGATGAAACTGCTTTCACCCATTTATTGGTCCATATCCAACCCTTTCAAGTTCCAACTAGTCTCTGACTTGGGGACAAAAATCATCTTTAACATTCAGTAAATATTTAGTGGCATGTATGATATGCCAGGAGCAATGCTAGATCTTGGAAATATAAAAATACATAATTCACACAGGAAGATTTTATATACTGCAAATCTTGATTTTGGCAAGCATATACTTTTTATTTCCTGCTCTGGTGCCTGGAACACTACAGATGCTAAATAAATGTCACGAGTGACTGAAAAGACTTAGATCCGTAATATCACTATTTTGTTTGCTTATGAATCAAATGAGATTTTGAAAATCCTGCCCCCCACCCCAACTTGGAAGTCTGAACAACATTACCAAGTGCCTTCTTGGCCCATTACTATATATTAAACAATTCTATCTGTTCACATTTAATCATTTTGACTATCCTATAGAGTAGGAAATACTGCTCCATTTTATAGACAAAGAAACCAAAGCCCAAAGTAGTTAAAAGACTTTGACTTTTCTTTTAGCTGAGATTCAAACCTATGAATCCATTACATACATAATTAACAACACATAATTAGCAATCCTCTCTCAATAAAACCTACTTGGTTTTAATTTGGTATTAAAAGTAAGTGGTCAGTAATTATTAATTATCAATTAAAAGATTACACTCTCTACTTAATACCATACTCTGTATACGTATTAACACTCATAGGCATACTTTTCTTGGCTACAATATGTGTTCTAGATGAAAAACATTTTAATTTTGGATTTTGTTTAGGAAGTTCATCCATCAGCCACCTATCATCATTGTATTATATCTTAAGTAACCCTTTGGCAAAATGTCCAGGAATCCAAAAAAACTCTTAAAAATCTAGTGACCATTAAATAAATATATATTTTTAAAGAGATTGAACGTAGGATATAAACTAATAGCATTTTTCAACTACATCAAGGCTGCAATTTGAAGTCATAAAACTATTAATTGGTAGAAAACTTAGAAAATTTGCAAGTGAATATAAATCATTCTGTTTTCATGTTTTTGAACGTTTAAAGAGGCAATAGTATAAAAAGTCACAATGCTAGAATTCCGTTGGTATTAGAACCACAGATGCTGCAGACAAGTGGGGAAATCAGGCCATAAGGATACTTAACTGTGCTCTAGCTTATCACATCATTAAACATCCCAAATAAAACTAGAAGAGATTGCAAGTAAAATAGAAGCTATGTTTGCAGGAAATAGAGATTTGCAGCACTTCTGTGCTATTAATCTCGATGGGAGCAGACTGATTTCTACCACTTGTAAAAGCACGTGGATTTCACAAAATATTTTAGAATCTGAGTAGAAGATCTTCCACTATAGCAGCAGAAGAGAATTTTAAGCTTGATAGTGGTTTTGGAGCTTATTTTTCCTTCTTTAGAATTTAAAACTAATAATAGCAGCTAACACTTATAACAATAAACCTAATGTATAATGATTATGAAAGTAGCTAACATTAGCGGGGAGGGTATAGCTCAGTGGTAGAATGCATGCTTAGCCTGCACGAGGCCCTGGGCTTAGCATACACAAGGTCCTGGGTTCAATCTCCAGTTCCTCCATGAAGGAAAGGAAGGAAGGAAGGAAGGAAGGAAGGAAGGAAGGAAGGAAGGAAGGAAGGAAGGAAGGAAGAAAAAGGTATTTTTATCTAAATAAATAAATAAACCTAATAATGCCCCCCCTAAAAAAGGGAAAAAACAGCTAACACTTATTAAGCATTTTGTTATGTATCTAATAGTGGGTTAAGCAGTAATGGTATCTCATTTAACCTTTACAAGAATCTCTACGAAATAGACAAAACTATCATTCCCATTTACAAATAAAGAAAAGTGAAGCTTAAAGAGATTGTATCCTTTGCCGAAATCACACAGCTAGTCAGTGGCAGAGTGGCATTTGAGCCCACCCAGTCTAGGGCATGTACTCCCTAAATACCATGCTATATTACCAAGTGGACAATTATTTCCTAAGGATGAATTCATAGAAGTAGAAATGTTGGCTCCAAGAGTATGCCCAAACACTCAACAAGCAGACAGTCAAATAAAATATCATTCTGCATTCTTCAACTTGAGGCAAGGATTAGAGAGTAAAAAGAACAGAGAATTTCTCAATGTAGCTAAATTTGAAACTAGGTCTTTTACATCGACAAGGGCACACAAAACCATTTTTCTGAGAGTTCGAAATGAAAGCCAGGTTTCAAAATGAAAACTACTGCCAGTTTCCTTGTTATAAAAACAGAATAGATAAATAATATTACACTGTATAGCACAGGGAAATATATACAAGATCTTGTGGTAACTCACAGCGAAAAAAAAGTGTGACAATGAATATATGTATGTTCATGTATAACTGAAAAATTGTGCTCTACACTGGAATTCGACACAACATTGTAAAATGACTATAACTCAATAAAAAAAAGTTAAAAAAAGAACAAAACAGAACATAGATTATCCCTGAAGAAACTCTCAAAACACTTTAAAATGCTAATTCCAAGACAATTAGGAATGAAAAACTAAATATAACTCTATAAAATATGAACCAAAGGTAAAAGGTATTTTTACCTAAATGCAAAGGACAAATCATGTGATTTTTAATTATATGTAAAGGATAAACCATGTGTAATATAAGCATCTTTCCCAATTACCTATTATCACTAGTAATATTTGAGCAATATTATACTTTCTGAGAAGACTTCACATTCATTAAATCCTCACAATCATCTCACTATGTAGGTAGGTAGAGAAGAAATTTAGAGCAGGTTTTTTTTTTTAATTTTTACTACAACTAAAATTCAGAAATATATTTTTATCACAATAATACATATGAATTTACATAGGCATTGAAAACAAATAGTTCATAAAAATATCTACTGATTATTTATAATGCACTCTGATATTTTGTACAGTATTCTGTGGGTTTGTTTGTTTGTTTAACGCTGTTTAACTACACAGAATTCACATCCAACACATACTTTCTGAAACAATGGCTTGGGGACCAATAAATTGGAACCGAGGCTCTCATATATTGAACATCCAAGAATATACAGCCAGAAATCAGGCAGATGTGCTAGTCTTGAGTTTAGGAGACAGAGTTGAGGTGAAGATAAGAACTGAAAATCGTCAACAAGTGGGTGACCCATGGAATGGTATGGATGTGATCAAAGAGAAGATCTGCTCCATCTATAACGCTAAGTCCTTGGCATCCAGTCCCAAGGATGTTATTTTTCAATCTGTTCAAATGTCATAGCAGTACTCATTTTTAGTTCTGCCTTTGAATCTTGAAGTGCTAATAGATAGCTTTCCTCAGTTCAAATACATGTAAGAATACTTGAATTCTCAAAACAGTTTAATTTGAGCTGTTTCTATTTCCTAGCTTTTTCATTGCTGACCATTGCCTGATCTTTTTTCCCCCCTTTATTAAAAGCTTAGTGACAATAGCACACTACAGGATTCAGGAAAAAATGATTCCGAGAGAATTTAGCTTTCAAAGACACATGACAGTCTACAGTTGAACTCCAGAAACATCTTCAACAAGTACTTGTAGATTCTTCAAGACCAAAAAGTATTACAGATTTTAAAGAGCTTCTTGGTTATCTTTAAGATTCTATGCTAAGAACTCCTGAAGGACATCAGCAGCATTCTAGCCTTATTTTATAACCATAGAGATTCAATGTTTTAACTATTTTATATTTTGGATTCATTTCATTTTGCTAAACAAAAGCTAAAAGGGTAACTTTTTCATCTTTCATCATTTCTACAATCTCTACATCATAAAAGTACTGAATTGTCCTCATCTCGAGAAAATGACAAGGACCTTCTGTGGCTTCAGAGATAACCTGCTTCTTGCATTTCAGATAATATAATAGTGCTTATCCTAATTATAGAGTATAAAGCTCTATCGCAAACAGTGTTACATAAAAAAACTTCCTACCATTTGAGAGAAAAACTGGCTAGATAGCAACAAATGACTATCCTATTTCAACTTACACACTGTTTCCATTTTTTGTACTTTTCAAAACAAAACAAAAAAGCTAGGAAAGAAGTGTTACCCATTGCTTTCAGTTTCATGTTTTCATATCCATAATTATGACAGGCTTTACTGCCATTTATCAATGAGAAAACAGGCCCAGAAGGGCAAAGCAATTTATCAGAGTGGGTACAACTAAGTCAACAAACCAAGTTACCTGAGCTTGGTGATGTTTCCATCGGTGAAATAATAAGATAATGAAAAGATAATAAACTATCTACCAAATTATTTAAGCAATTCATCTATGAGACTTTTTTTTTTCACTCAGGGAAACATTTCGTTATTTAGCTGGATCAAGGAAGAATAAGTGAATAAATAACCTAATACTCAAACCCAACTGTTTCTTAAGAAAATAATAAATAAAATAAAAATCAATGGAAATGTGTAATGTTGTATACTTTAGACGTTAGGTGACACTATGGCCATAATGACCACAGGTTCTTCAGTGTTTTGTGTGACATCTACTTTTGTCACCCCCTTCCCATTCTCCAAAGGTGACATCAGATTTCTATTTTCAGATCGTTAGGAACACAAATATTCATTTCTGCGAAGTAGATCTGATCCTTCTACTAATGTATACAATGTGAACAATAAGCTATTCCTTGTGGGAGCTTCAAAATGGAAGTGAAATATGAAGACATTTGAGAGGGCCTGGAGTTCCCAGAAAGGCCAATGGGACCATGTCTGTTCAATCAGAGAATAAGAGACTCAAGAAGGGTTCACTGTAGTTTTCAAACAACCAAGGAATAAAAAATATGTATCACAGTTTCATTTTCACTGAGAAGAGGTATAAAAAGGAAAAGGTTTATACTAAGCCAAAAGAAATCAATTGGTAAGAACTCCTTGCCTAAAGAGAGACAACAAGCTGCCTTTGTGAATCGCTTAAAGGCAGATATAGATTCACCCATGCACAAGAAGATGGCCTTTCCTACATGAAGAGTCCCAAACTGCTATAGCATTTTTATGAGTTCTTTTGCTTTTATGCTTAGAAAGTCCTTCAACCACCCTGACATCAGATAAATATCAACTATTTTTTATTTGCACTTTTTAAATGTAATTCTCTAATCCACCTGGAATTTATCCTACTTAACAGTATGAGAAAGGGCTTACATTTTTTCCCAAGTTTTGTCAGTTATCCTAGTGATTACTAGCACACTTATAAATACCTTATGCATTTAGTTATAGCCGGGAATACCTAGACATTTCCCCAAGCTTCCATCTTTAAGAAGTATATAGCTCTACTTTATTCCAACAATTTTGACATGACAGTAGTCAGTACATTTGGAGGTGATTCCCTATCCTTACCTTGGCCCATCTGTATCTTTAAAAGCTCAGGCCATAAGCCCTGGGCCCTGAGAGCAGAGAGCACCACAAGCAAGAACTGTGGACTAATGGGGGCAAGAGCCCTCTGTCTGGTCAAGTGCACCAACTAGGCAGCCTCTGAAATAAAGAACTGTTTTCCCCCAAGAGCTGCCATGGGATAAAGGACCCTGAGAAAGCCTGCAGCACAGGAGGGCAGAGAGGTAACAAGGCAAAGATGCACACAGCCCCAGAGGATCTCTTCTCATTGTACAAAAGATCCCAAGAATGGAAAACCTAACCTTACGGATATTTCTAGGTTAAAAAACCCAGGAGGAGCTCTCAACCTATTGACTTAGATGATCCAGTGTATAACGAGTCTAGTGACTTGCAAGGGTGTTTTCTAAACATCTAGGAGAAAGGGAACAGCAAAGAGCAGCTGTGTCAGTCTCCCAGCCCATTAGCACATAAACCAGGAGCCGCAAGCCCACTTCCTATAGGAGCAGGTAAGTGGAGTAAGTGAGCAAAGGGGGCCGAGTGAAGCTGGCGTCAGTGTCTGGGAACAACGGGGCGAACTGGAGACCAGGCAGCTTGGAGTTCACGTCCCTGAAGCACTGGCTCCTTCACGTGGAGGCACTTATTACACAGCCACAGCACTGGAAACTCAAGCCCAGAACTGCCACATTTTCTAATTTTTAAAGAAGCCAAAACTATAAATTCTTATGTGAACTTCCTGCTTCTTAAAGTCTGACAATTAAATTTTCTTTTTAAAGCACACAAGTTAAACCAGGTGTATCTATGAGCCACATTTGGCCCACAGATCACCAGTCCAGGATCTCAGATTCCAACATTATAAATCAACACACAAGCCACCCAAATTTCCAGAACACTCTTCCCTGCTGCCACGCCCTTTTGTGCTTATCTGCCTCCTCGTTTCCTCACTATGCCCACCTACCACAAGCTACGCGGCTCAATGGATTCCAGGGTGCGTGTGTGAAGTGTGAGGAAGAGATGCTACACTATCTCCTTCTCTGCATTCCAGAATCAGCCAGACTCTGATCCAAACACAAGGAACTGCCGTTTTGGAAATAAAGATTCATTACTATGGGCAGTTACGCTGCTAGGTCAGACTGCTGAGCCGAAGTAAACCATTTCTTAAACTGTAAATAGAGAATACGTCTTAAACCTCCAAAAATGTCTTTCTTTCATTTTTTTTCTTCAAGAACTCTTTGATACCCTGTTTCCTGTATCAGTGACTAACTGCTCTCAGGGTCACAGCTTTGGCATCGAGCTAGCAATATTTCATGCTAGAAGCAAAGGAATAACCCTCAAAAGAAATTCATTAACTAAATTGAAAATCATTTCCATTCAAATTGCTACAGAGTTACCTTCCACACAAAGCAGACCGATGACCTTCTGTGAAGTGCTTTATCTAAGGTTATCCTATTCCAATCAAAGTTGTCAAAAGGTTTAAGGAATGAGTCAATCTCCTCCTGGGATTCAACCCACACATCTAGTTTTCACATATCTAGGTATGATACCCTTTCCCACAGATTCTAACAGGGCTTCAATATTAGATAATCTTTTTCATTCATATAAATAAATTATAGCCTTCCATAATCTAGAATAATTTCTTCTTTCTTCTTTCTTTACATAAAGATCTAAAAACTATGGTTTTTCCATACAGGGTGTGTCAAATACATTCACTTGAGAAGGACTGGATCAGGGAAGGTTAATATATGCCACCATCTACGCACATTTGTCTATTATTGCTGATACCTATGTGCAATAAATTCTCCATTCTATCCATCATTTTCCACCTTAAACCTTTTACAGATAATATTCTAGAGGGTGGCTGACTCTAACATCAACTTGGAAATAGCCAGCTTTAATTCCTAGCTGAGATCAAAATGAACAATTAGGCCAGAACAGACAAGTGACATTACAAATATAATTGATTCAAGTTGGAATTTGGATTTTGGGTTTTTTTTTTAAGTTCTAAGTTCTTTTGTTTCCAAATCAGATCATTTTACCATAAAACATGAAAATGAAAAATGAGAAGAATATCTAAGAAATGGTTTTTAATTCTGTCTTTAGAATTCTTCTTTTACCAGTGGCATAATGGCATTAAGCAGCTATAATGAGAACCTACTCAACTAGTCCTCATGCACATTACACAACAGCAAGTCCTCATCATTAGGCAGGATGCTCCCAAGTACATAAGCCCCCAGTCCTCCCTGGCGGAAAACAAAATACCAAGCAGACCCAGTGGTCTCAAAACACAGTAACAGGCTTTCATCTGCTCCCGACACCGGTCTCTCTGAAAACAAACGCACTCTTATGCACAGGATTTATAATTGTTCTATTTTGCTTCTTATTATCAGAAACCCTATGAAATCTTAAAAACGTAAGGATGTGCTAAGAGAGCAGGTACCTTCCTCACATATTGCTGATACTTGATTTTGTTAGAAGAAAATAAGAAAGGAGATGGGGAAGAGGAGGGATAGAAATGAAGAGATGGGAAGGCAAGGACTGCTGGACCCCACAATACTCAAAACCAAGAGTATACTAATTCCTAGAAACTTACATAACAGAGCCTGAAACCCACACAGTGATCTGGTCACTAAAGCAAACCTTTTGACAAGAAAACAATAACACTTAACGGATCAGTCACGACAGCAACAGTAGAATCTGATTTCCAGGAAGAAAGGGACAATATCAGAAAGACCTATAGCAATAATCTTGATTTTTTTTCCCTTTTTACCATGTTTCTTTGACAGTGTAAATTATGCAGTAGAAGTCTGTGAGAAACAGCAACAAGTTTTAGACAACAATAGTTACAATATTTATTTTACATGTCACAAATAACAGACAGTCCTACAAAAACGTGTTCCTTTTATAAAAAGAAATTAGACTTCTAAATGAAAATACATCTCTCACACTTGACTCTTCATGAAGTCATAGCCACAGTAGTAGATTTACTCATAAACAGTAATTGTCAAATTTACATTCTTCTCTACCGATGAAGTTACACTTTTTGGAACAAAAATGACATAGAACATACTTCTTTCTTAAGAAATAAAAATTATTGGTCTGTATTGGAGTTTCATAACAGGAGTTTAGCCATTTTCTTTCCCTCCTTCACACACCAGGACTCCAACGAGGCAAGCAACCCATCAGTTTTTATTTCAAAAACACTATGGAAGTTAGGCTAATGGAAGTCTCAAGATGGTGAAAAATGAAAAGATTCAATATCAATACTGAAGATACGCACTCGTTATATTCCAACCTACCTAATACACTGACAAAGGCATCGAAAAGGTGAAACGTAAGCAGAGGCTCTTTCAAGTGACCGTAGTAATCTGCTATTGTTTTAAAGACATCTTTTTCAAATCCTAAGTACATAGGCTGCCTCAAATCTGAACAATTAGGCCCTGTTAAAAAAGAGAGAGAAACATTAATAGGACAATTACCTCTAGGTATTAGTCTCTGTGCACATGTGTGGTATACACAGAGTCAAGATCAGAAAAGTTTTCATGGGGAAAACGGACATACATTTTGCTTACACAGATATGCTTTACATCTAAACTGAAATCTATTACAAAACAATGAGGAAAATCACTGGCTTACTTCCATTTCCCTCTTTCTTTTATGTCCTTCTGAAAGGCATTATTATTAAGTGTAAACCATGATGATTTTCTTTAAAATACTCAGTATTTTCCTAGTCTTGACACAGTCAACCAATATAATTAAATTATATAAGTAATAGATAAGCTATAAAACAAATTTTAAAGATTGTCATTATTTCATCATTACTATATTATAAAATCCTAGAATCAGAGTTGAGCACAATAATCACCTTCGGCCTCTAAACTATTTCAGACTCATAAGAATGTATACTTTTTCCTAAAGATATTCTGAAAATTTTACATTGTTGTCTTATAATTCATTCTGTTTAAAAACTCTCCATTTGATCCCCAACCATCAAAAGATAGTTTATCTCCAAAAAAAAAGAAAAGAAAAAAGGGGGAAAAAAGCTACTTAAACAGAGACTATGGGAAACTGGATAAGATGATCTCTAAGTTCCTATTCAATTCTTTGATCTATGATTCTAGGTTTCATTGAGTCAACAGTGCTTTTGAGTGAAGAGTGGCATTTAATAAATTTTTATTAAACAGAATGATAATCTAAAATAACACTAAAGCAAAAACAAACTGATGCTTCTGCTAAAAAAAAAAAGTTAAAAAAAAAAAAGGATAGTGTATCAAGCAGAGTTATATTGCAAAGTAACTCTAAGAAGCCTGGAAAAACCAAGGAACCAAAAAAGCCCAGAAAAAGTAAGGAAAAGGTCCATTTGTATCTGGGACCAAAGAGAAACAAGATACACTTAGCCCTCTGCAGAGCTGGCAGCCAACGTCCCCAACAATCCAGACACAGACCACAGGATCCACAATACCAATGGGGAGACGACCTGGAGCTGCCAGTGCCAGAGGGAACTGGCGAGTGGCCCCCTGAGGAACTCAGAGCCAGCCCCGCCTCCTTCCATCACAGCATGGAAGGAAAACGGTACAACCATACTGGCCAGTTCTGGGCCCGCAGCGCACAGGACCAGCAACTGTACCCGAACAGATCTCCACCCTCGGGAGAGCAAATGAAGCAGGAGGGAAAACCTAAAGGAAATTTTCCCTGCATAATCACTGTAACTAAAGAGAAAGGATCCAACAAAGAACAGTTAAGCATTCTGGGCCTGCAAATTTCCAAGCCACTGGGATGCTGTGAAATGGCTTTTTGTTGATCTCCTTAAAAATTCTCTGACCTTTTAATGTTCTATATACTTCTTATAAAATAACTTAACTTGATTGACTAAAATAATGAAATTTATGAAACATCTTGTGTGGTACCTTGTTAACCTAACTGCAAACATTTTTACTCACTTCCTCCTCTGAAATACCCCAAACTTAGTCAGTGGAAATAATTAGTTTACTATGTCTCAGTAAGCAATACACATAGCCTTGGATTACTCCATCCAAGGATAAGTATGCAGTTCATTCTAAGCAGTCAGACCCCTTTGTGAACATTTCATCATTCTTCTTAAAAATATGCAAAAACAAAAAAAGGTTTCACTAAAAATGCCAGTGGATAGAGAGCCCTATGAGAGGAGGCCATATTTCTAAGATCTTTTGTTTCTCAATCATCTTGAATTTCAGAAATTGTTCTATTGAAATGTAGTTGATTTACAATGTTATTTTCAGGTGTACAGCAAAGTGATTCAGTTATACATATACATACACGTATTTTTGTCTTTTCAGATTCTTTTCCATTATATGTTATTATAAGAAATTGAATATAGCTCCCTGTGCTATACAGTAGGTCCTTGTTTATCTATTTTATATGTAGTACTGTGTGTCTATTCATCCCAGTCCCTAATTTATCCCTCCCTGCCCTTTCACCTTTGGTAATCATAGTTTGTTCTCTGTCTGTGAGTCTGGGGTTTGTAAACAGAATTCATATTTTTTATATTAGATTCCATATATAAGTGATATCATATGATATTTGTCTTTCTCTGTCTGACTTAGTTTTTTAATATGATAATCTCTAGGTCCATCCCAGAATATTTTTTAAATCTAGTTTTTATAAATGGTATTCCTGAAAAATTCTAGAAAAGAACTATTTGCATCCATTCTTTATTGGATTTTTTCACAAAGAAGAAAAAAACACTGGTTTGGTATTTATTTAGCATCAGTTCCTCATTCTGTGGCCAACTCTGAGGCTGGCCATCAATGAAAGTACCCAGGCCTGTGGTCTGCAATAAATGCAGATGGGCCCAAAGGAAAGAGACGAGCAGTAAACGAATACAAATAGCAGCAAGAGGCCTTCAAAATCTCATATAATCAGCCTATCCTTTCTGTTTCATACTGGACAACTGTAATGGAACCCAGACGCATTAAGGATAAGGAAGATAAGGAACAGGCCATGACTTTGACAGATCCAAAGTAAATCTGGGGAGTCCAATGACAATCTGGAAAAATTAATTTTATAAAACTATTCAAAAGGCTGACCTTGCCCTGTGGCCACCTTTTTTTCTTTGACATATAAACAAGCATCTCTGTGGGTGTGTCAATCATCTGGACAGCACTGTACTTGATACATGGGAGATGGGTACCTGTTCCCAAGGACTTTCACCTAACGTATACCACCTCATACATGGACAACATTACTAAGTCAGTCCTCACATCTTCCCTCTCTATTGCTTAGCAATTCCAGTTATTCTAACCTTTCTGCAGAAGTTTTGTGGCATTATGTATACATCTTGTGTGAGGGAAAATTATATTCTTCATTACATTTTGATCACCATTAAAATTCATCATCATAACCACACCTTAATATATATTTAACAACATATTATAGCCTAGATTTGTTATACTGGCTTCCTCCACTCATTCCCAGCTAATCAACTTCCAAATCCTTGGTTTTCCAAAAATTCATAACTGGGTCATTTATACTTTCTATTTTGTCATTGCCAACTCTGGCCAAAGATATAATTTAAATTAATTTACTTCAAATGACTGATCAAGAATAAAAAGCACTCCCCTGACCTAAAACCATAGGACTATACATCTCAGTGGTTCCAAAATATTAACCCAAAACCAATGAAAATCTTAATAATTAAACACAGAGAACTTTGGGCTTCACACATCCTAATACTGCTATTGTATTCAGGATGACAGTACGTAATCATTTTCCATATATTACCACTGAGACCACCCACAGTGAGCTGAACAGTTATTTTAGCTTCATTCTATAGTCAGACAAAACTATCAGTTAAATTAATAATTCATAGCCTACTAATTCAAGGGTTTATACACCTATATCTGCACATGCTAGTCTTACCCAAAAAGGAAGAAAGAAACTACCTCTCTGTGGTGACCTTTGAGATTCAAAAGACCCCACAGACCAAATATCACCATTATCAGAATAACTAGAATTCTTCTCCTTAAACCCACTTGTTTGGGTTAAGCCATTAACCATTAGAATCCCTTCTTTAGGTTAAACCTTCTGAAAACCTCAGAAAAATGGTAATGCTAATAAGGTACCATAATAACTCATTTTTTCACTGTGTCTATGATACCCAATGAAGTAGATTTCATCTGCCTGTGAAAGACCTCAGGGGGACCACCCTGGTCCAGGCCCCCTCATCTTACAGCCGAATTGCTAAAACAGCCTTTCTGGTTTCTCTGCACGCAGGCTCTCCTCCTTCCAAACCATACTGCAAACCAATTAGATTAGTCTTCTAAAAACATCTCTCTCCAACTTAAACTAATGTCCTATAAAAAGCCAGTAGGAGACAGGACCTGCTGAGTAAACGGATGATGTAAATATAAGGCATACTTAGGAATACATGTTTAGGAATAAAAATACAGGTTTTAGGAATAAAAGCCTACAAACTGTTAACAAGCAGTTATCTATTACAACATTATGTCCAATATTACTAATTATTCTTTCCTATGATGAAGCAGTCAGAAGTAGTGTGGACTTTATCTGCAGTGTGATTACATCCAGTAGAAAACAGAAGCACGAAATTTCTTTTAAAATGTTCTATAACTCAGCCTTTTCACTAAGTCAGTCAAATTTAAGTCAAATTTATCACTAAAGGCACAGCAGTCCCCAGACAATTAACTGCCAGTCTCACAGGGGTCAAATCAATGTTCAGGCCATTGAGCAAAAATATTTCATAATTCAGGGCACTGATTTCTGTTAATTTCATAAAACTGACCGATAATTAGTACTTACAATTTGCCAAACACTTCATAGCTGACAGTACCCAATGAGGAAGTTCTTCTGCAGAAAAAAAAGAGAAATAAAAAGATGTTTTACTCAACTGCATATAACTCAAGGCATTACAGACACAGTTGGTATCATAAGAATGATACTTGCCCAAGTAATAGGAAACATACCTGCTAATCACAAATCACCTACTTCTGTATCAGAACATTTAAAAGATGAAAATGTTTCCTTAGCAGTAATGTTACAACACGTGCTTATATAAATCATGCCTGTAAATTTCTCTAAAGACAGGATGCACTTTTTAAAGCTTTAGGGAAAAGAAGAATTTTGATCGCTGGTTCCAAAGAAAGAAACTAACAAGCCAATTATCCTAAGAATTATAGAAGGAAAAGAAAAAAATAGAAAAAGCAGAAATATGAGTCATCACATGCATCTGTGAAACAAGTTCACCAAATACCTTAAGGAAAAAAAAAAAGCTAAATTCTGTTACGTCTAATGTCTAATATAAGTAGTATTTTACACGTTTCAATTTTCAAAATGTTTTAAGGCAAGAAAGTTCTGCTGACATATTAATACAGGCCATTAGTATGAGGACAGCTATCTGTTAGGTATTAAGGGATTTTTCTGGTGATGATACAGAACCACCTAATGCCTGGTGTGGCTAACACTGAACCAGCCCCTGGATGCACCTTGCTGAGGCTTTCGCTCCTGGACATTCATCTTTCTATGGCATTTCCTGAATCCAAACAACTAGTTCAAAGGTCTGAGGAAGTGAGAGAAGGCTATATGTAATGAGGACTAAACTTATGTAGGGCTTGTCAAACAGAAGCTGGTGGACCTGTGCAGCCAATGTATTGGTCAGCCGGGAGCCAAGTGGCTTTTTTGCACTTACTTGACTTGTCATCAAGGATAACAACTCCCTGCTTGCTCACACTGTACACGTTATGGATGATGAACTTGGAGTTGACAAGTTTAACATCTAACACTTCTTCTAAGGAATCCAGGCCAAGAATTTTCTGTAAACTGAAAAGATAAATAATCATTAAACTGGTTACTTTTAAAAAATTACTATGTTCATGTATAACTGAAAAATTGTGCTCTACACTGGAATTTGACACAACATTGTAAAATGACTATAACTCAACAAAAAAATGTTTAAAAAAAAATTATCTGCCCAAGAACTGACACTGTAAAAGATCAATCTTTCTGTTTGTTTTTTAAATTGAGGTTTAGTCAGTTTACAATGTTGTGTCAATTTCTGGCGTACAGCACAGTGTCATACGTGGATATACATATATTCATTTTCATATTCTTTTCCACCATAAGCTACTAAAAGATATTGGGTATACTTCCCTGTGCTATACAGTATAAACCTGTTTATCTTAAAAGATCTGTCTTTAAAATGCACTGTTTTCGTGCATTTCACCCAATCTTCATGGGGTAAAAAAGCTAGAAATTGAGTTATATAAAACAAATTTAAAAGAGATCCTTTTGTCATTAATGTATTGCTTCACTAATTTAAAAACGTAACACCTTGAATGTAAAGAAAATGACTTTCTAAGTAAAATATTATAATAACAAGAACTAGTTATCCAACAGTGAGAAACTGACACTAGTACATCTTTGTGAGGAAAAAAAAAACTTGCTCTAACACTGTTAACTTTAATTACCTATAGTAGTACATCAAATATCTAGGACACCAAATTTTCCATTATAAGTTTTATTAAGTTTAAGATTTCAGTGTAACCAAAAGTTTAAGAACTTTTAAAGCTCTATTCTTAACTGTTATATAGATGACAATAGAAAATTCCCAGAATTCAGTTTAATTATGTTTGCTAAGCAGCATAGCTCCAAGTAATGCAAAGCTGAGATTTTTATACATAATTTCAGGAAACTAAATATGTAGAGAGTCGTGGAGAAGCAAAATAGAAAACAAAAAAATGCTAAAAGACCTCATTCATGTCAAATGCACATACTAGGATAAAGTCGCAGACTTCCATATCTCTTCCACGTTGGCCTCTGTCAGCTGCCTACGGTGGATAAGGCGGCAAGCCGGTACCTCTCCAATGGCAATACTGTGACGCTTGAACCACAACTCAGAATTCTAATGGGGAGGGCGGGGATGAGAGAGAGAGAGAGATAGAGAGAGAGAGAGAGAGAGAATGAATATTTCAATAGTGGTATGATTTTATGACAAATTCCTTGATTTGGCTATTTTTAACTTGATTTAAAATAAGAATTTGAAATATAAACTAACTTTCTTTGCATAGACCACAGAGTAATAAAGCACGGCTCTTAAAAATCAAGTCATATCTTAAATGAAAATTCAAGAATTGCAAAAGAGCAAAGGCAATAAGCATGACATTAGTGGGAGTTCCACCTAATCAGCGAAGTAGCAGTGAAGTAAAATTTTATTAATTCAAAATTAACTTGAGGAATATCTATCCAAATTCACACACTGTCCAAATTAAGTAATCATTTAAAATAGCAATGAAGTCTATTATTTTCAAGAATTCTCTATTTTTCATGAGGAAAGATCAAGTAAGCACAATGTTAGATAGCAGCCCCCAGATCTTAGGCATCTGAAGAAGGCAGGGAAACAAGAGCTCCACAGACAGCTGGGGATGGCAGGAAGAAGAACTAAAGCCCAGAGTGGTTAAGTAATTTGCTCAGAGTCACAGAGCTTTACCAATTCGACATTCTTAGCGTCTCCCTTCTTTCTACACACAAGTCTTTAAACTTCCTTTTGGTTATCACAGAAAAGAACTTCGAACTTTTAAGGGCAAAACATATAAGAAGTCATCTATGAAGAGTTTCTATAATAGTTTTTTGCACAAGTGTGAATGCAGAAAAATAAATTTGGGGAAAAAATGAGCTGGAAAGTTGTTTTCTGATGTGGTTTTTGGCTTTGTTTTTTTGGAGACTTACTGAATTGCAAAAGAAATTTGAAGGCCACATGGCTCTGTGAATTTGTTTTAAGTATCTAAATTAGGTTTCCATTTTTGAAGGCAGGAATACCAGCTGTTGCATTTGCCAAACAAATTCACTTCTAAAAGTTATCTTAAAGAAATACTCATGAATATGTTCAACTATTTATCTGTAAAGATACTTCTTGCTATATTGTTTATACACAAACCAAAAAATTAGAAATCTGGTACATATCTAACAGTAAAGTACTGGATAAATAAAATGGATACTTTATAGACATGATGCAGATATTAAAAATGGTGTTGAATGTTTAATACCATGAAAAAATGGACACAGTAGTACAACATTCTAAGTAAAGAATTTAGGCTACATAACAGTTCAGCATGATCTCATTTTGGTGTTAAAAATATGCATGGGAAAAAGAAAACACAACAAAAATGTTAATATTAATTCTCTGTTGATGATCTTATGAGTAATTTTTCTCTTTTGTCTCTGACTGTAAACAATTATCTTAAATTCATTAATAACAGTAATAGTAGTTAACATTTACCGAAAATCCGTGTCAGACATCATTCCCAACACTTCACAGATATGAAGTCACTCGATTCTCACAACTACCTTACCCCAGCGGGGAGTTATCGTCCCACTTTCACCAAAAAGAAAACCGTGACACAAACACAGTGAATGAAACTGAGAAACAAGTTTGCCCGGTAGTAAAGGGAGGAGCCAAGATTCAGCAGTCAGTCTCCAGAGGCCATGCTGGGACTCCCCGTGTTACCCCACCCCTCAGCAAACGCAATACTTTTTTTTTTTTTTTTTTGCTGTACTTCATTTTACTTTATATAACGTCTAGGCAAGAGAGAAGATAGGACCAAACCAAAACAAAAACCCACAAGCCGAGTGGAGGCAGAGGTAGAAAGAGGGGAAGCAGGTGGAAGAAATAAAGATGCGCTCCAGTTCCCCAAGGAAGATGGACTGCTTGTCTAGTAACGTCTCCATCAATGCACGTGCACACTCAGCCTCCTCAATCCAAAACCCGCATCAAGGTCCAGTGGGGCAAACAGGTCCTGCACCGTCGCTCTTCCTTGGGACAGTCCTCAAGAAGCAGCAGCCCAAGCTTTAGCGGAATTAGAACAAGTGAGGAGCTCAAATCTCCACCACTTAATTGAAGGGGAAGTACAAGCTAAGGTGAGAGCAATGTTACCAGAAATATGCACACAGACAGATGACCAGGGACGTGACAAGCTTTGGGGGAAATGGCTGATGAATCTGAGATGCTGGCATATCACTGCAGGGCTCTTGAAAAATCAGAGACTGAAAATGGAAGACAGAAGAGAGAAGACAGCGTCGTCTTCACTGGTGCGTGAAAGTGTGCCAACGAGCACCCGGTCTTCCCGGAGTGACACCGGGAATATTACAACTGCCCAGGGCCAAAGAGAACAGAAAAGGGAAGTGATTATACCAACGATGTATACACATTAGTTTAATATGGGACTTTATCTCTGTTGTATAAAAAACACTGGGTGACCTTATAATGAAAACATGTCTGTTGAATCACCACTCTCCTGATGGGGTCATATTAGGAGTTTAAACACAGATTTTCAAAAATATGAACCTGACCTCATGGAGCTTATATCTTAATTTTCTTGAACATGGGAACTATCAGCTAGACCTTAACTAAGTTCTCCTCATTTGTAATGAATTAAATGATCCTCCAATACTCTTTGTGCTCACTCTTTCAGGGTGGTTCCACTTTTGATTTCTAATAACCTCACTGTACAGACTTCACTAGACCATGAGCCCTTTTGGAGGAAAAACTGTACCACTTACAACTGCACCTGTAGCACCCAGCACGCTGCGTGGCACACGGCAGACACTCAGTAGACCTTTATCGAATGAACATGTTCATGCCATTTAAATGTGACCTCTCATCTAAGTTCCACATCTATTATCTCCATCCACTTGGTGGACACTTTCATTTAATACAATCTACCTTTATCATCAAACATGTTTAAAACTAAACTCATCATTGTCCCTCACAAATCTGTAAGTTCATATGAAATCCTCCATTTCTGTTACTGGCATCACTCTTTTTCTTCAATTATCTTTGATAAAACCTAAACTAGTTAATTACTCTCTCCAAACTGAGATACAATACAACCTCTTTTAAAAAAAAAAATTCAGGGGGAGGGATACATTAGGAGTTCGGGATTAACAGATAAACACTACTATATATAAAACAGATAAACAATAAGGCCCTACTGTATAGCACAGGGAACTATACTCAATACCTTATAATACACTATAATGGAAAAAAATTTGAAAAAGAATATATATAACTGAACCATTTTGCTGTAGACCTGAAATTAACACAACATTGTAAATCAACTATACCTCAGTAAAAAAAAAAATTTTTTTCTTTCAATTACATTGCCTAAAAATGTTTACATCATATCTTTGCAAACATATGAACTGGATAGCTCACTCTATAAGAATAGATTAACTTAAAACACTGATGTTGGTACAATTCTTAAAAACTGCCATATAAAAGTTTTTGTCTGCGTTTTATTTTTTTGCATTATCTCAATCTTGGTAGTCTTCTACCGGAGACATTTCAAGGAAAAAGTACACTCCAAAAAAGGCAGTTTATTCTACAATGAGCTTAGATTTCCCCAGATTAGCAGACTCTCCCTTTGTTCATATACTGTGCCAGGGCTCACTCCACAATACCCCGTGCCCCAGTCTCCTTACTTTCAACTGGTAATAATTATAACAAAGTTCAGGAAGAGGAGACCAAGAGGGAGAAGAGCAAATTACAGAACAGAAAGGAAAAGGAAATTATAAGGGAGTTTTAACAGAAAACTGCTCAGTCTAAACATATGAAAACAGCTACCATATATTCAAAGTGTCAGTAGGAAAGTGAGAAGAAATGCAAAAGCCAGTCTTCCTTTGTTATTCTCAGCTACTGACACGTAAGATATTGTCTTCAGGCCACTGCTCGCAGGGGACCACAGAAAGAAGTGGACTAAGCCTGCTGGTTCACAGACTAATTCTTATCTCTCCTGCTGCCTGTCCTCCTCTCTTATAATGACACTTACCATCACAACCGGCCTCACCGGGATGTTCTCTTGTGAAGTGCCTGGTGGGGGGTCATTCCATTCTGGAAATTTAATAGCCTCCTTTTGATATGGGGGCCTCTTTGGATATGGTTTCAGGGGTGAGGAAGGAGGAAATCTAAAAATCAAGAAGAAAATCTCTATTATTGCAGTCAGTGGGAGACACACCTATTTTAACAACAGCCCCCACTTCTTGTATTCTTGAGAATTTATGTAATTCCAAACTTCAGATAATGAATTCATACTTAAATCATTACACACATCTAAATGGACCCAATAATATATGATTTTTTAAAACCTTCATTCATTATGCTCATCAAATAACATTTATGAAGAGAAACAGGAATCAAATATGTGACACATTTTTTAATAGATAAGTAAGCAAACCTTGTCCTATCATTCAATTTTCGTGATTAAAGATGTCCTTAATGGGATGCTAGGGGAAGCCACTTCTTCCACCCAGCTCAAATCCTCACTGCCTCATAACTCCAGCTGAAGTTTATAGATGCTAAGAATGCAAACAGAAATTACCGATAGAGAAATCTTCAGTAAAACTTGCTGAGGAAACAAACATTAGCACAAAAGCCATTTGGCCTAATGTTCATGTTCATAACTATTCCTCATAAAGATTAATCCTCCTTCCCTTGAACAGCCACACTGAGACTGAAGCTTCGGTGTAAAAATCCATCTTGGAGGAGACAGAATGCTTCCCAGTGTTCTTATTCTGCCTTCTGGTGCTTCTTCTCTGATTTCATCTCCCCTTGGTATCAACATCATCCCTCCTTGGACAAACACATAGAAGCCAAAGCTACAATCTAACTCTCTTTGAACTGGTCTAGACCATACCTGATAAAGAACAACAGAGGTCACTAAATACATTTTCCTCAGAGGGTCTGTTTCTGTTCGCTTGCTGCAAAGGGATACATTGCACTGCGTTGGGAAAAAAAAACAAAAACAAAAAGATGCAAGAACTCTAGTTCTTAAAATTGACACGAAATTCAATAGATAGTGACTTTTTATTTTCACTTTTTATTTATTTAGGCCAAAATCAAGGCTTAAAATCTTGTCTGTGATACCCATAAGCTATAAGGACCTTATTCATAAGGCAATACGAGAAATAAAGAATCTTAAAATGTCTACAGTTTACAAGGAAAGTCTGTGTCAGGGTGAACCAGGAGAATGATAAACAATGAGAGTACTATGGAGAGACATTTTAAAAACAGGCACAATAGACTTGACAAGGATGACTAACAGAGAAAAGCTAAATTTCATTTTCTCTGACAAGAACATCCAATAACTGCATTTTATTGGAAAAGTCAGTTTTGAGTCAGTAAGAAAAAAATGCAGTCTAGAAATCATTAAATCAAATTAAAGATAAACTGATAGATTGCTTAAATTTTCGGTAATTAAGTTACCAAGGCAGGTATTTCCAGGTGATTCCAAAATATAAATTAAATGAATCTCTAAAGCCAGTGAAAATTATTCTACTTTGTAAGTAAAGGCTGGCTTACTGAAGTTCAATCTGATTTCTTAGAAGCCAATAGTCACAGCAAAAGTCCTATTTCCAGCCAGACTATAGCATATGTATGCAAACAGACACATACACACACACACACACACACACGCACACGCACATTCACATAATATTGCATACAACTGCAGGGAATTCACAGACCACCTGCTTCTCAGTCCTTTAAAACTTAAACACAACCCTTGCCCCCACCCCGCCCTACTGCTTACTTCCCTTCCTGATCCCTCAACTATGGTGTGAAAAGTATGAACCTGAGTTCCATCCTTGGCTCACTCACAAATTGTCTGTATGTCCTCAGGAAAGTGAAAGTGTCTCAAAATCACAATTTATTCCCTTGTCAAATGAAGGAATTAAATTGGATGATCTATAAATTTCTTCCTAGGTTCAAAATATGTTTCTTGTAGTCCCACAACCAGAAACAAGCAATATCCCCCAGACCAAAGCAGAATTTCATATGCGGAGAACTGCGACTGAAGAGACACCAGGGAGCCTCTACTTCCCTGGGCCCCGAGAAGATACGGTCTTTATTACATAGCACCGGCCGGGTCAGCAGCTGATGTGGTGTCTTCCCAGCAGACGGTAACCTGGCCCGAGATGAAAGGAAGAAGCACTCCCTCTAGTGGACCGCCTGTATGTTGTGCACTGAAAGTTTTCCATTTAATTCTAACATTTAATCATGTCACCTTGGCCCTGAAAGTCTGTTAGAGATAATCTAGTCCAAATGTCACATTTTTCGCTTAGGGGAATTAGGCCCCAAAGAGGGGCCTAATTTAATAAACACAGCTTATTAAAATTGTCATAGCTAACTGGCCAAGAGGGCAAATCTTGAACAAAAGATTTACAAGAAAATTATGGAGAAAATTATGAAATTTTATTAAAAGACATCAAAGAATTAAATTGATAGAGATATCATGTTAGTGAATAAGATGATTCAATATCATAAAATGTCAATTTTCCTCAGGAAGAGCTATAGTTACAATGAAATTCCAGTCAAAATACAAAGTTTTTCATGAAACATGATCAACTGATTCTAAAAGTTATGTGGAAATGCAAGTGATCTAACGTAATCAGGACATTCTTGAAAGAAGATATGCTCTACCAGACATCAAGGCTAAGTAAGTTGGTAGGAAAAGACTGACGGCATGGACCACAGCTTCTCAGCCTCAGCGTCGCTGACGCTCGGGCTGGATAATTTTCCCATGGAGGGCACTCATGCACAGCGTCAGAAGTTTAGGGCTGTCCCTGGCCTCTACCCACCAGATGCTCACAGCAGCCCCTCCCAAGCGTGACAACCAAAACCGTCTCCAGATATGTCTCCTGCAGAATGGCCCCCGGGTGAAAACCATCAGTGGAAACAGGCGATCTAAAACAAATACACACACGTTTAGAAACCTGATTTATGACAGAACAGACATTACAGATCAAGGATAGTGTACAGACTGTTTAATGAAGAGTTCTGGTCCAGTTGGTTACCCATTTGGGAAAAAATGCAATTGCATCCCTGTGGCCGCCTGCACTTCCAAAGATGTTTTGCAACGTTACCTCCCACCCACATGTACTCCTGCAACGTGATCTTGCCGCTACCCTAACAAGAGGGAGGGTGCACCTGAGCCAAAGTGAGCGCTCTCTGGCTGACATGGTGAACAGAAGACGGCAGGGGGGCAGTGTGGCAGTTCTGGGCACTAGCCTCGAGCTGGCCCGCAACTTCCTTCCCACCTCTTGGAACTCTGGCTCTCGTATCACTCATTCTTGCCAAGCTCCCTCTTGGAAACCAGCCATCATGTAAGTGTGACTGCCCTGAGCCCAGCATGCTGTGAGGCCCCTAAATGACAAAAAGAGGCCCCAGAAGATGAGACCCTGCGTGGAAAGAAATTGAGGTCAAGCTCCACCGACGTTCCAGACTTCTGGATGAAGAAGTCATGGCAGAGGCGGATCTCTGAGCCTCAGCAGCCCCAGCTAACGTCCAGCTGAGCCCTTCCAAATTCCCAACCCATAAAATTATGTAAGAACTACAACAATTGTTTTAAGGCACTACGTTTGGGCGTAGTTTTGTGATACAACAACAGGTAACCGGAAGGAAAACGTGTGGCATCAGGAACCCGCAGTGCGTGCAGGCCCGACGGGCCTCAGGGAGACTTTGTAGTGGAGGCTGGAAGAACAGTGAGGAAGCTGTCACTGGAGGTTGGGGACAAGATGTATGGCACATAGTGGCATAAAGCTCGGTTACAACTGTCACCTGCACTAACAAGGAAAATACAAAAGGTGGATCTGGCTAAGGGGTTTTCCAGGGTGAATGCTGAAAGTGCCAACTCGTCTCTTTTAGTCTCAATAACAAGATATAGACAGAGGGAAATAACTAAAAAGGAACTTTTCAGTTTTTAAGCAGAATTTAGAAGAAATACAAAGGAGCCATGACCTGATAATTAAAAAACAAAACAATTTCTCATTGTTAATCTCTCCCAGCAAAGGGTTCTCAGAGTTAAAAAGGGCCTTATAACAAATACCAAATTCATGATGTTTCTAGTAAACTATTGTCTCGAGATTGTCACAAGTGTGTGGCTATAAAAGTTTTGCTATAACCTCATAAAGATTTAACAGAGTAACTTTCTTGAAGACAGTTCTTTAAGAATCTTAGGAGTGTTGCACCATAGCCGGCTTATAAGCAGCCCAAGGCAGAGGAGATCCTGTCTCAAAGAGATTTATGAGTGCGACTTCTGTCTGATGGATTGAAGCACAATAAGATTCACAGCCACAGCACTTTGAAGATAACAGTAATAACAGAATCACCATCCACTCCTACTAAAACACAATTTAAAATTAAAAGAACAGTCAAGAATCCCAGGCTTCTATAAGCAGGATGCGTCGGAAGAAGCTATGCCACTGCAATCATGGGCCAGAATGACTCCAAATACAGAGCCAGGAGTTCAGAGGTACAGCCAGGAACCACACAGAATCACTCCCAGGAAGCAGAATGTGCCCTAATCAGTGACAGACTTATGTTCAACTGCATTTTAGAAGTGCTATGTATGGGCAACGAATTGCTATATGCGATGCCATTGTGGGATGAGTTTTGGGAGTCTTGACAGAGGAGGTGAATGTAGTTTGCAAACAACTGCTGATGTAGTCAGACTGAATTTTCTAACGATGGCCACAGCAATATCTCCCACTCTTTATGCTTCTTCCACAATGTGACTCTGACACTCCTCATCAACGGGAGGAGGTAATTTCTCCATTCCTTTGCATGTGCGTGAGCCCCGCGATTGCTTTAACAAATAGAACACGGCAGAAGTGATACTTCAGCAATTCCAGGCAGAGGTCTACAGATCTTAGCCGCCTGGCTGTTTCCTCTTCTTGCCTACTGGAAATACTTTCCTTTTGGGATGCTCATTCTTGGGACATAGAAGCCAACAACCCATAACAGCAACTACCCTAAGACCATCGTGCTGCAAGAAGCACAACCCATGCGGACATGCCCTAGAGGGTAGAAGCTCATGTAGAGGAGAAAGGGGCCAAGGGGCACAAAGGCACCACGTCTGTGAGCAGAGAAAGAAGACATCTTGGAAGTGAATTTTCTAGCCTAAATAATGCCATGTGGGTAAGGGGCAAACTGCCAGCTAAGTTCTTTCTAAATGCTTAACACAGGAACCATAAGCTAGGTAAAATATGGTTGCTTCCAGCCACTAAAGCTAGGGGTAATTTGTTTTTCAGCAAGAAAAAAACAAAAAAAAATCCCAAGTTCACACCATGAACAAGAATCATAGGCAAAACCATAAAACTAGGGTACAATATAAGAAAATATCTCTCTGACCTTGGAAAATAAAGGAATTCTTTTTAAGCAAGATATAAAAACCACACAGTATAGAGAAAATACCTGATACATTCACTGACATTACAATTAAAGTTTTTTCTGTTCATTAGGACACCATAAAGTGAAAGAAATAAGAGCTTTTATAATCCATATAATTGACTAAGAATTAATATCCAGAATATACTTTCTAAAACGCCTAAGGATTTATTTTTTTTTAAAAATCTTATAGAGAAAGGCCAAAGACATCCAGCTATGGAATCAGTAATAAAAGATACTTAATCTCATCAGTAATCAAGGAAATTCAAAATAACATTACAATGAGACAGCATTTCACACTTAACAGATTGTCAAAACTTTATGTCAGTTGGTACCAAATATTTTCTATCACTGAAAAATTAGCATATTCGCTATGGGAAACAGTTGGCATGTAAAGCTGAACATGTGCATATCAACATGCACGTATTCCGTAAACTAATTCCACTCCTTGGTAACTGGGTAACCTAAAGAAACAATACGTGCGCGAAGAAGACATGTCAATAAATGTTCTAGGCAGCACAGCTTATAGTAACTGGAGCAGAGCTCCCTCTAGTGGGCAACTTTGTCTTTGCTTTAAAATTACAAATGTAATCCTACCTAACACGATCGTGAATTCCAAAATTATAAAATCCGCTTAAAAATGACCTAGCACAAACTCTACACTTGCACAGTGAAAAATTTGAGGCCATAAAAGGAACTGGCCACAGCTAATCATCTGACAAAACCACCCAGGTCTCCTATTGCCACCTCTGCTGCCAAACACTGGTTGGAAAACTGCAATTAAAAAATAATCTATACCAGAACTACTATCCTTTAATGAATATACTTGATACAAACTAGAAATTATTACCTAATCAATCAATAAAAATATTCTAGGGCATCTAAACCCCAAGGAAAATACAGCTTATAAATCTTAATAAATTTGACTCAAATGACAGAGGACACGTGACTTAAAGTCCTTTCCACAATGTATGCTAGAAATTTTCCTTTAGCATCTGCAGAAACTGGCATCTACAGCTTTTACCAGCCTGCTTCTTTGCCTTAGTAGCCTAACGCCTTTAAATTAAAAAAAAAAAAAAAACAGCCCAGTAATGATTACAGGAGCTGATCTCTCTGAGATGGCTATTTCTCAGAAACTCATGGGTCAGGCAAATTCACAGTATTTTGCTGGGCTTCACTATGCTCTGTAACATATGCCCATTCAACATACTTTTCAATCCCAATAGTGGTATATAGTACTGTATCACTTAAATGCTGAAAAACTAATGATTACACCTCACAATACTGCTTAAAGGTGTATCAGGAACTTAAAGTATTTGAGGGAAGGAGAATGAGAGATGAGGTAGAAGCAGCTACCTGACAAACTAAGGAACTCTTTGAACTACAAGGTCAGAAATCATTCCATATTCTGTATCAAGAAAGATTCCATTATGAGTAAAGGATCAAATGAGTATTTTTAACTACGGGAGATGTATGATCTTACCTGAAAGACACTCCTACTTTAGATCAGCAATAAGTATTTAGAAAATAAATTCCATTTGCAATAGAATAAAATATATTAAATACACATAACAAAAAAAATAAAAAGAAACGCACAAGATCTAAGATCACGGAAAATTACCACTCTTTACAATAACTGCACGAAAAAAACATAAACTACATAGATCTAAATCTAAAAAAAAAAAAAACGAGCAGCGTACATATACTTAAAGCTACAAACATTTCTGAGAGATTAAAACCTTAAATAAACTGAGAGGTACACCGTGTTCATGATTTGGAAGACCCAGTTTCATTAATTTATCAAATCTCCCCAAACTGATCTATGGATCTCACACAATTTCCTTCAAAACCTCAAGAGAAATTTTTATAGAAATAAATAAGTAAGTTAATTAATTAATTAATTCTAAAATTTATAGGAAAAAGCTAAAGAACTAGAATAGCCAAAACAATTTTGAAAAACAAGTTGGAAGACACAATACCTGGACATACAGGACAGTGGGATAGTATATGAATTAAGTCGGAGGGCTTTATACATTGCTGCGTCCACATGAACATGTGTCACATGAATTCAAATGAATATGTGTCCCAGGAACCAAGGGGCAGAGGCAGGAATAGCCTTACTTAACCATCCTCCCCAATGACCCACAGCCCTGGGCTCTGCAGCTATAAGCCCCGTCCCCAAAAGAGAAGTGCTCTTGCCAGGGGACCGAGCGGGGCACTTTGGACTTCTGGCAAAAGTGGCAGGGAGCAGCAGGCAAGAAGAGGAACCCCTGCATGGCAGGGGTAACTGATCCAGACCAGGGACAGGGAGACAGGACACCCGTGCACCTCTTGTACTCCCTCGTCCCGCCGTAACTGAGTGGGCATGCGCACAAGCATCACGCCTGGGGATGCATGGTTATTAAGGGTCCAGACTCTCAGAATGAACTTCTGGGGCAACGTCTAGGCCAGCAACTGAAAGCCTGCCAAGGTGACAGCTGAGGGTGGGGGAATCTACCCTGGAGAGCGGAGAAAGGAGAGAATCAGCACCAGGTGCAGCCATGAGGCCAGCTACAGAGGCAGAGGCTGTGTTCCTCCTAGTAATTTCCACCTCCTAGATTTGGCTTCAGGAAGGCCCATGAACACATGCGGAGAAGCAGATCTGTGCAGAGTAAGGAAGGGATCGTGCCGGCCAAGGAGGCGCACGGCTCACACCTCCCTGCAAAGCGGCAGCTTCCAGGACAGCCTCCGGCCTCTAGCTGCTGGCCTTTTCCCGCTTCCCTGGGGCTTCTTCAGCACACTGGTGAGCATGGTGGGCTTACCGGAGCAAGGCCAGTCCCACCAGAAGACATGGGACGCCTCCAGCAGGCAACCTTTGCCCAGGGACTCCCCATTGCATCAGCCTGGCCAAGACCTTCTCAGACCTGCACCCCGTGGTTTTCAGCCCTTCCTATCCAATTCCTCTTTCCGACTCTGCTTTCAAAGAGGTCAGACCTACATCACAGGCTGAAGGCTACCCCCAGCTCATGTTCCCTTCCCTTTATCCTTTCGGGATGCCCCCAACCCTGGCATCATAATGCGTGCACATCTAGTCCCATCCTGGCATCTTCTCTTCTCAGAGGATCCAAACAGAATCTTCTACTAATTTGCACTCTCTCTGTGATGACTTCAAATCAGTTCAAACAATTTAAGTGCCTGCTACACTTGAGTCACCACTAGGTAACAGAAGTAACTAGGTAACAGAGACATAAGAACTAGTAACAGTTCTTGCCCTCAAGAAACTTTGTCTAGTGCAAGAGTGAGCAACTGTGCCCTGAGGGCCACATCCCACCACTTGCTCTAATAAATGAAGTTCTTCTGGAACACAGCCAGGCCATTCACTGATGGTCTATGCCTGCTTTTCCTCTCCAACAGCAGGCAGGCAGACGTGACCAAGGTTGTCTGACCCACAAACACTGACCATCTGGCCGTGTACAGGACAAGTCTGCTGACATCAGTCCAGTGGGACCCAAGATATGAGAACATGTACCTGTCCGCTACGTAGGGTCCACCGGGGCGAGGAGCTTGTCTGTCGTGTTCCCACTGTCTCTCCCACAAGTGGCACATTCAGTTTTCATGCTAGAAGTTGCCGGAGACCTAGCAAATCTAAGATGTATACCTAAGTCCCATCTAGGTAACCAGTAGATCCTCAAGACAGGCATGTCAGCATCCATCCTTTGACGATGAGGATACAGAGGTTCAGCGCCTGTAAGCAATTTGCCTAAGATCACACGGGTAGTGGGAGAGCTGGGATTCGAGCCAGGCCTGCTCACTCCCAACCCTGTGTTGTTAGAGCCCGTGACCGAGCGTGCGGTACATGTCACCACAGCTCACTGGGTGGGAGAGGACTGAGCCACCTTCACCCAGGAGGAGAGGATTACTGCTTAACACCTTCCCGGCAGAAAGGGAACTCCCCACTTACTAGCCTTTGAACTTGCTTCTCAATGAACACGAGGCCCTGGGCTGGGTGTGGGGTACACAGATAAAAGCAAATTCTTTCCCCGCCTTATGTTCCACCACTCCTTGGGTATGACACTCAACCTATTCTTACGTCCTCCCAGCTCACGTATGATGACTACTTTCGTAAGCAATTCCCTCCACTTTGATTGACCTCTCTCCCTTCCTTGCCTGGCAAACATCTGTTGATGCACCAAGACACAACTCAAATGTCACCTCTGATTGACTCAAGCAGAGGTGACTCCTTGGTCCTCCTAGAGCGCTGAGGTCACATCCTTATAATGGCATTTGTGACAATGAATTCTGATTTATGTGTCTTCCTAACTGAAATGTAACTCTTTGAAGACAGGGCCATTCATCCAAATATGCCAGGTACAGGTGTGGTAGGCACTTTGTGATGCTTGAGGAAGGAAAGGGAGGCGGGAAGGGAGGAGGACAGGGAAGAACAGCATGTGAGGACCTAATTAACACTGACCCCAAAACACACTGAACCGTGCTCAGAAGAGGCCAGAACCCAGGCATTTATCAAGCAAATGGGAAATGCCTACTAGATGCCAGTTGCATAAAAATGCTTAAGTGGACTATGCTGTCTGATACCCACATAAAACATTTGTCTGGAGAAAGAAAAATACCATATGATATCACTTACATGTGGAATTAAAAAAAAAAGACAAATGAACTTATTTTCAAAACAGACTCACAGACAAAGAAAACAAATTTATGCTCCTGGGGTAAAGAGGATGGGAAGGGATAAATTGGGAGTTTGAGACTTGCAGATATTAACTACTATATATAAAATAAACAACAAGCTTATGCTGTACAGCACAGGAAACTACATTCATATCTTATAGTAACCTATAATGAAAAAGAATATGAAAACGAGTATATGTATGTACATGTATGACTGAAGCATTGTGCTGTACAGTAGAAACTGACACAACATTGTCAACTGACTACTTCAATAAATAAGCAAATAAATAAAGCCACAAAAATTGTTTTAATTAAAAAATAAAGCATTTGTCTGGCCTCTCCCTCTCCTTGTGTGCAAGCGTATCTGAGATCAGAGAGATGGTACACCCCGCTTTCAAAGACTTTTATAAATCTAGTCTTATAACATGCGTCTCAACTGGATAAAGAAGTGGTGGTATATTCATACAAAGTAATACTACTCAGCCATAAAAAAGAATAAAATAATGCCACTTGCAGCAACATGGGCGGCCCTGGAGATTGTCATTCTAAGTGAAACAAGCCAGACAGAGAAAGAAAAATAACGTATGGTATCACTCATATGTGGAATCTAAAAAAAAGACAAATGAACTTATTTACAAAACAGAAACAGACTCACAGACATAGAAAACAAACTTATTAGGGGAGAAGTGGGCTAGGAAGGGATAAATTGGGAGTTTGAGATTTGCAGATATATTTCAATAAAAAATAATAACAATAACATGCATCTCAAGGCAAGTTCCCACTTTCCTCAGAAAGTTACAGTTTTAGGATTAACTGACAAGAACTGACTTGTCCCCACACGATCTTTATCACAGTTGATCCTTGCAAAACACAGGTTTGAACTGCGTGCATCCACATATACGTGGATTTTTTTCAACAAATACATTGGAAACATTTTTTGGAGATTTGCAACAATTTGGAAAAAACTTGCAGACGAACCATGTAGCCTAGAAATATCAAAAAAATTTAAGAAAAAGTCAGGTGTATCTTGAATGCATAAAATATATGCAGAAAATAGTCTATTTTATCACTGACTACCATAAAATATACACAAATCTATTATAAAAAGTTAAAATTTATCCAAACTTACACACGCACTCTTATAGACTGTACATGATGTTGTTTGCAGTTGAGAGAAACATGAAGAAACAAAGATGCAGAATTAAACCAAAACTGCATAAAACTAACTCATACACACTGTCCTACTGTAATAATTTCATAGCTACTTCCTGTTGCTATAACAGTGAACTCAAGTGTTGCCAGTATCTGCTGAAAATGCCCCGTGATGCTAATCATCTCTGCACGAGCAGTTTGTCTCTTCAGTCAATTGTGTTTCAAAGTAAAAAGTGATCTCTCACAGTTCTCATGTATTTTTCATCGTTTTTAGTGCCGTAAACCTGGCATAACACCACAGGTCCCATACGAAGTACCACTAGTGATGCTGGACGTGATCCCAAGAAGCAGGGAAAAGTCATGACATGACAAGAAAAAGCCGAACTGCTTGATGTGTACCGTAGATTGGAGTCTGCAGCTATGGTTGCCCACCATTTCAGGATAAATGAACCCAGTGTAAGGACCAGGGTGAAAAGCGAAAGGAAATTCATGAAGCTGTTGCTGCAGCTATCTCGCAGGCACAAAAACCTTGCACGTTCTACAAAATACCTTTTATCTCATATTGACAATGCAGCTTTTATGTGGGTGCAGGATTGCTATAAGAAAGGCATACTTGCAGACCCTGATATGATTTGAGGAAAAGCAAAGCCATTTTATGACAACTCAAAGCAAAAGGAAAGTGAAGGATCTCAAGCTGGAGAATTTAATGCCAGCAAAGGGTGGTTTGATAATTTTAGAAAAAAGTTCGGTTTAAAAAATTCCAAGATAACAGGAGAAACAGCTTCTGCTGACCAAGAGGCACCAGACAACTTCCCCAACAGCATTAGGAAAATCGTTGAGGAGAAACTTAGATATCTGCTTGAGCAGGTTTTTTTGTTTGTTTGTTTGTTTGGGGGGTTTTTTGAGCAGGTTTTTAATGCAGACGAAAGTGCCCTATTCTGGATTTTAAAAATGCCACAGAGGACTTTTATTAAAAGGACTGTCAGTGCTCTGGAAGAGAACCCCGGTACAACATCATGAAAGTCTGGAAGGATTACGCCACTGAAGATGCCATCGTTGTCACAGAAAAGGCTGTGAGAGCCATCAAGCCCAAAACAATAAATTCCTGCTGGAGAAAACTGTGTCCAGATATTGTGCGTGACTTCAAATGATTTACAACAGAGCCAGCAAGGAAATCATGAAAGAGATTATGGATATGACCCCCTCCCCCCAAAAAAAGGTGGAGACTGAAGGGTTTCAAGATATGGCTCTTGGAGAAACCCAGACGCTAATATAGACACCACGCCAGAGATAACATAAGATTACTTGCTGGAGATGAGTCCTTCTGAACCAGTGCCAGACCACAAGGAAGAAGACACAGAAGCAGCAGTGCCAGGAAACAAACTGAAATCAGACAATCTGGCAGAAAAGTTCTGATTATTCAAAGACTGCTTTTTGACTTCTTTTATGACATGGGCCCTCCCATGATACAGGCACTAAAACTAAAGCAAATGGTGGAAGAAGGACTGGTATCACATAGAAACATTTTCAGAGAAATGGAAAAGCAAAAAAGTCAAACAGAAATTATGATGCATTTCTGTGAAGTTCACTGAGAGTGCCCGCCTCCCCTGCCAGCTCCCCCACCTCCCCCACCTCTGCCACCTGAGACAGCAGCACTCACTCCCTCGTCCTCTTCCTCTTCAGCCTATTCAGTGTGAAGACGATGAGGACAAAGACCTTCATAATCCTTTGCTTGCACTTGGTGAACAGTAGATAATCATCGTATGGTATAGTTAATCAACTTACCTAATGTATACGTGTGTGAGTGTCTCTTGTGAAAATCTAGTAACTGTACAGGAGGAACTGTAGGAGACACTCTCATGTCACCATCATCATCACCTAAGTCTTCATCATGTAGAACACTGTGTGCAAGACTTCCATAGAGTGGATACCCTATCCCCACTCAGGCGTAAGGTGAGGGATATTTAATCTCAAACTAATAATGTATTAGTTCTCTTACTGTTTTATAACTTTGCTTTCAAAGAGTTATATTACTGTACACAGTATGGGTCTCTCTCTCATCATTGGAGAAACTGCATATCAGCCTATCATCACAGGTAAGTGGTTTTTTAAAGAAACATTACAGTGTTTCCAATACTGTATTAAGACTATAGCTGTAATACTGTACGCCATAAAAATGTTGTCATATTTCATTCATTAGTGTATAGGCTAGGCCACAGTGAAGAAACAGTATCAACTGCACTAAGCTACGGTGAAGCAATCACGTTGCTGCTTCTTTGTCATCAATGCGTGAATCGTTATACATGCAGATAAATGTGAATTTCTTTTTCACCTTACATTTTCATTTTTGATGTCTAGTGTTAGTGATGCATATAACATCTACAGTGGTTTGTATCATATAAGACAATATTGATGTAGGTACTGACAGTAACTCATCTACAATTGATTCATCTTGCAAACAGATACCATAATTTATAGTATCAATAAATACATTTGTGTGTCTTCTTTGGAAAATGGCTATTCAGGTCTTCTGTCTATTTTTAAATCAGGTTTTCTTTTTTTGATATTGGGTTGTGTGAACTGTTTATATATTTTGTATATTAACACTTTATCATACATATCACTTGCAAATATTTTCTCCCATTCAATAGGATATCTTTTCATTTTAGTGGTTTCTTTTGCTGTGCAAAAGCTTAATTAGGTCCCATTTGTTTATTTCTTATTTTGTTTCCCTTGCCTGAGGAGACAGATCCAAAAAAATAATGCTAAAACTTGTGTCAAAGAGCGGACTACCTATGTTTTCTTCTAAGAGTTTTATGGCCAACAAGCACATGAAGAGATGCTCAACGTTGCTAATCATCAGGGAAATGGCAAATCAAAACCACAATGAGATATCATCTCACACCTATCAAAATGGCTATCGTCAAAAAGGCAACAAACAATAAATGCTGGTGAGGATGTGGAGAAAAAGGAACCCTAGCAAACTGTTGGTGGGAATGTAAAGTGGTGCAGCCACTATGGAAAACAGTATGGAGGGTCCTCAGAAAACTAAAAATGGAACTACCATATAACCCAGCAATTCTACTCCAGTGTATATATCCAAAAAAAAAAAAGAAAAACACTAATTTGAAAAGACACATGCACCCAAATGTACATAGCAGCATTATTTACAATAGCCAAGATATGGAAGCAATCTAAGTGTCCATCAACAGATGAATGGATAAAGAAGACACAGTAGAAATATACAATGGAATATTACTCAGCCATAAAAAGAATGAAATTTTGCCATCTGCAGCAACATGCAGGGACCTGTAGGGTATTATGCTTAGTGAAATAAATCAGACAGAGAAAGGCAAATACTGTTTATTATCACTTACATGTGGAATCTTAAAAAAAAAATGAATACAACAAATAAATAAATATAGTATAGTACTGTAAATGTACTTTCTTTTCCTTATGATTTTATTATTCTTCTTTTTCTAACTTACTTCATTGCAATATGAAGTATATACAGTATATGATACATATAACATACAAAATGTGTTTTTAACTATTAATCATATGTGTTAATCGACTTTTTGATAAGGCTTCCAGTCAACAGTAGACTATCAGCACTTAAATTTGGGTGAGAGCCAAAAGCTATACTCAGATTTTTGACAATGCAGAGGGTTGGTGCTCCTATTCCCTGCGTTGCTCAGGGGTCAACTATATTTTGTTTCAAGGTCAACAGTATTTGAGAACTATTCCTGCTCAGTCCACCGTCTCTGGCCAAAAGAGCTTTCTCTCCGTCTAAAATGGGAGCATTAAGCAAGTCGTGCTCCTTTGATTTTCCTGAATTCCACCGTTCCATTCCCTACTGATGACATGCCATTCCCTATTAATAATAATAACCAGGCATCATGAATTCATAGGAAAGAAACCTTGGTAAGGATTAAGGGGAAAATGAATTCCAAGTGCAAGCTAGTGAAGACCAAGTGAATAAAACAAACAAATATAAAGAGAAGGGATAAAGGAACCTGACAGGGAACAAGAAACCCAGGAACTATGGCCACAAATGAAGGGCCAAGATAGAAAGGTAAGTCGTGGGTTTGAAATTTTCACGAGTTAACCACCAAAAAGCCTAAAAATGGATGTTAAAGAAGTTTATCAGTAATCAGGAACTGCCTTTTGTGAGTCAGGACAGTTTACTTAACAACTTTTGGTTAACACACCTACACCTAGTGGCATCTTTTACAGCCAAAGACAGCAGTAAGGCAGTGATAAGCAACCTCAATCAGACTTTCAGCCCCGGAGCCATGTGAGACCATTATTCTTAAGGACTCTGTTCCTGTGCCTCAGGGGTCCTGAGTTCAAATCCATCCCCATATCTCTGATTGCTCCGGGCCAGTCTGATCTGTCACCTACCTTTCTTGAAGTTCAAATATACAGAGAAATTGCAGCACTAGCTCCTAGGCCCCAAAAAGTTGCCTGAATTTTGCTCCCTCTACAGGCATTGCTGGTTATAGCAGTCTGAGTTCTTGGTTGCAATAACAAATTCTGGCTAATTTGACCAGAAAGGAATTTGAAGATATCCAAGTAGGTCACAAAATCAGTAGGAGAGAGCTGGAGAACCAGAATCAGAAAAGAAAGTTTAAAAAAAAAAAAAAAAAAAAAAGCTAGGACAAGGGAAAAAAGGAAGCCAGGGCAGCACCCACAGCCGGACCCACAAGCCGACTCCACGGCCTCCCAATGCCTCTGTCTTTGCGTCCTCGCCTCACTCCCGCAGGCTGCAGGCCCCACGGCTATCACAAGAAATTCTAAGCCATCCCTTCCTCTTTGCCTCCCTCACTTAAGATTCAAAATCCTAGGTAGGAACTTTCCAACCCAACAGCCAAAGGGTAGACCTCTGCCTGCACCCTAAGAACTCAAATGGCTCCGGGTAGGAAGAGAGCAGCTCCCCTTATTAGGCTTCTGGGGGGCTTAGAGGAGGGGCGGCGCCTCCCACCAGGGCTCACTCAAACAAGGAATCGCACCAAGTAGAAAAGTTTAGAATGCGTGGCAGCATTCTATATACTTTTCCATCAGTACCCCACCACTACGACGCTGCAACCTGGACGCTCATTCTTGACCCTCGTGGGAGGTATTGGGGCAGACACCCTGTGACACTCTCCTACCTCGAAGGCTCTAAACTCCTTGAGACATTCAATAGGAACAAAGCCATTCCCAAGACAGACACCCATTAGACGCTACAGATGTTTTTGAAGAACAGCAAGGTCTTATGGATGGACAGTCGACTCAAAAAAGCCTTCAGTTACATTCCAGGCTTCAACAACAACAAAAATTCTAAACAGTAACAAAGATTCTAAATGGAAATAGTAATTGCAGATTAATGAATAATACATTTAAAAAATACCAGACTTCAGACAAACCTTGAGGCCTACAGAGCAGTTAGGGCCTAGCCTGGAATCTGGCTATACAATGCAGGCCCTTCCCTCTGTTTCGACCTCCTGGCTGGCATTCGCTCCCAGGCAGCATCACCCCCGCCAGTATCACCCCCACCAGTTACCTTAAATACCTCACCAGTTTCTCAGCCTTAAAATCTATTCTATGACTACTATTCAGTGAACTCTACCCTAGAACACAGACTTCATTCCTACTCAAAACACGGACTTTGGTTGCCTTTTCCTTTCCCTATGACTTCCTGACCTAAAACTTCCTCTCCAGCCAGGTCAGTCTCCCCCTCTTCTCAGCAAAGCTGACTTCTGCATTTCTGACTGAGAGCCAGGGTCTTGCCATCCTGGTTACACAAAATGTCCTCTCCCTTCCCATCCCATCTTATCCAGATCCTACCCTATTCTCAGGACTCAGAGGGACGTCCTCTACCTCCTCCTCCAGGAGGTCTCACAGCACTCTAGTCCACACCAACTGGGTCACAAACAGTTTCTACACCTGCCAGACAGACAGCATACTGGTGACACAGTCTGGTAGAATGTAGGGAAGTGGTGGCAGGTGTGGCAACTGGAGGGATTTGTTCCATCAAAAGACTTTCAGGTTCCCAAATTTTTCAGACTCTGTGTTAGAGGCTCATAATATTAGGTGCCTGTGGGGAAGGGAACTGGGTAGAGAGTTTGCTTGCTTTTTCTATACTCTATCCAGTTCCACATTTACTTATTCTAGGTCTATTATCACACTGATCAAATTATAGCCCTATGGTCTTTTAGTTTCTGATAAAGCAAAAGAAATCATTGTCCAAGATTTTTTGGCTACTTTTGTGCCTTCTCTCTTCTGTATGAATTTTTGGTACCCAGAAAGCGAGGGGGACAGTGGTATGGGATAGAGGTGCCGAAAAGGACTCATCCTGCCACTGTAAACCTTCAAACAATACACTTACCCTCTTCTTACTGAAATGATTTAAAAATCTGAAAATAAAAGCAATATATATTCAATGTGTAAAATTAACACGAGAGAAAATAATTTACACTGTCTTTAAACACTCTATCCACAAGTAATTACATTTCTTTTTTTTTTTTTTCTGGTTAAGACTTTACATGGGAAAAAGTAAAAATACAGTATTTTCTATCCTGCTCCTCCCCCTGTAACTTCCCACTCTATTTTTATTGTGCATTTGGAAGTTATTTATCTTCTTCTCAGCCAGGACAAACTGGCATTTAAGGTATAAAAAAATTAACATAACCTTAGAATAAATGTAATTTTAAAAAAAAGATTCAATTCAAGGCCTGAACTCCACCAGGGCGGCAAGGTGGAAGGGAGATTCTTCACTATATATACTCTTTTGTACTTTGCGAATTTTGAACCACATGAATGTATTACCTTCACAGAATACACAAAATTGAAAAATAAAAATGAAACAGAAAGAAAAAATTCAGTGACTAAAAACACTATGCCAGTCAAACAAAACAGCTGTATCAACCCAAGGGCTGCCAGTGTCACAGGTTCATTTAGGTTAATTAATTCAATGCTGCCTTGGTTCTGCTACTTATCTTTTTCATATAGATATACTCTAGCTCTCAAGAGAGACTGCAAAGTTAAAGAAGAAAAGAATCATGTTGTAGTTCTTTATCTCCTTCATTGCCTTGAACTTGGGAAACACTTTTGGTAAGTACTCAATATTTGGAATCATAAAAGCTAAGAATGAAAAAAAGACCTTAAAGATCTAGTCTATCCCTGTCATTTTATAGATGAAAAAACTGATGCATAGGAAGAGTAAGAAATGTATCCAACTATCACAGGACAAGAACTCAGGACCTGAGGAAACGTAAAAACAAAAGAAAAGCAAAATCACAATCACAATTCTGAGCTTTACTATAAAACAAAAGACATCCACTAGAGGGAGCCAATAGTCCATTAGCTTGAAGAAGTTCCTAAAAATCATCCCCTTCAAAAGACCTATAAGGTTACCACAAGATGTGATAGCTCACAGCGGAAAAAAAAATGTGACAATGAATATATGTATGCTCATGTATGACTGAAAAATTGTGTGCTACACTGGAAATTGACACAACATTGTATACTGACTATAACTCAATAAAATTAAAAAAAAAAAAAAAAAAAGACCTATAGGGTAATAATGAAGAAATTCTTCCCAGGGTCACAGAAAATGACTCAAGGGCCATGTACCTCAAACAACATAAATTGGGGTTTCTTTCACTAGAGGTACCAACAGAGACTTTGCAAATCTCTGGCCTTAAAAAAATGTTATTAGCCTCTAGTAAAATTGATCTTTCTCTTTTTGTGTGTGTGTGTCAACTTTAACACACAGATACACTTGTATAGACACCATCACAATCAGGAAATAGAATAGTTCTGCTATTCAAAAAAAACCTCCCTGCTGCTCTGATTTTATAATCACACCTTCCCCTACACACAGAAGCATTCCATATAGATGTTCAGTGTTTATCCATTCCCTCAAAGAGAAACACTGAGTTGTTTTCAGCTACTGGCAATTATGAATAGAGCTGCTATAAATATTTATGTACAAGTTTTTGTGTGAACGTAAGTTTTCATTTCTCTGGGGTAAATTTCCAGGAACAGGAATACGGAGTCATAATGTAAGTACATGTTTAACTTTAAAAGAAACTGCCGAACTGTTTGCCAATGTGACTACCAATCTAGGCTTCCCACCATCAGTGGATGGGATTTTTCAATTGCTCTGCATCCTTACTTGATTTTGGCATTACCAGTGTTCTTATTTTAGTCATTCTACCAGATACGTAGTGGTATCTCATCATGGTTTTAATTTGCATTTCTCTAGTCTTAATGATATTAAACATCTTTTCAAGTGCTTATTTGCTATCTGTAAGCCTCTGATTAAGTGCCTATTCAAATCTACCATTTTTTAATTGAGTTGTTTGTTTTCCTACAGTTGAGCTTTATGAGTTCTTTACATATTCTTGATGCCAGCCAGTACATTGTCACATATGTGGTTTACAAATATTTTCTCCCCACCTGCAGCTTGTCTTCTCATCCTCTTAATAGTGTCTTTCACACAGCCAAAGTTTTTAATTGTGATGAAGTCTAATTCATCATGTTTTTTTCTTTTATATCATGCTTTTGGTGTCACATCTAAAAACTCTTTGCCTACCCGCAGCGAGTAAAGTTTTCTCCCATTTTTCTAAAATTTGTATAGTTTTACATTTAAATCTATGATTCACTTTTAATTAACCTATTTTTGTATAAAGAATTAGGTTTAGGTTGAGGTTCATTTCTTTGCATGTAGATGAATGGATGCCCAATTGTTCTAACAATTGCCTCACCTTTTTCCTTTAAATTGCTTTTACATCTTTGTCAAAAATCAATTGGCCATACTTGTGTTTGTGGACTCTGTTCCACTGCTCCGAGTATTCATCTTTCCCTTCACAAATACCACAGTCTACATTACTGCGGCTTTACACAGAAAGTCTTAAAATTGTGTAAGTAGCATGATTCCCGGTTTTTAAATTAAGAACTGTGAAAATAACATTCAATAAAGCTGACAAAATCTATATAACAAATTTTAGGCTCAAATTAAAATAAACATTTTGGAAATAAGTCAGAATAAAAAAAGCAAATATGCAGGAGAAGAGAGAAAGAAGAGAGAAATGAAGTAGAAGAAAAACAAAAAGGGAAGGAAGTGGGAACATGAGAGTGGTGCACACGAGAGGTAGAAAGACAGACAGAAAAAGAAGGAGAGAAAAAAGGAACAGGGAGAAGCAGAAGAATAGAAAGAAAATGGTTCCCTGCAATTAGATCTCAACCACTACCTCCGGGCCCGTGAACTCTTCTCTGTAAACCTTGCACGCCTTCCTGGTTACAACAACATACCAGAGCGGGCGTCAGTAATGAGAACAGGTCAAGGGCCAGGTCAATGACCAGGTCAAGGCTCCAGACCCAGGGACCCATCTGCTAAAGATCTAAACTAGGCCAAACAATTTGCAGCAACATGGATGGACGTGGACATCGCTGTTCTAAGTGAAGTTAGCAGAAACAGAAAGAAAAATACCATATGATATCACTTGCATGTGGAATCTAAAAAAAGAACACAAATGAACTTATTTACAAAACAGAAACAGACTCACAGACATAGAAAATAAATGTATGGTTACCAGAGGGGAAATGGGGAGGGAAGGGATAAATTGGGAGTTTGAGATTTGCAGATATTAACTACTATACATAAGACAGATTTTTTTGAAAGTTTATATTGTATAGCACAAGGAATTATATTCAAGATCTTATAGTAACCTATTATGACAAAGACTATGAAAAGGATTATATGTATGTAGATGTAAGATTGAAACATTATGCTGTACACCAGAAATTGACACAGCATTATAAACTGACTATACTGCAATTTAAAAAATAAAATTAAATAAATAAATAGGCCAAACACTTTCTTCAGTAAATAGTCCAAAATAAGCAGTGATCATAATCCATACTTCAATCTTTATATAACCCATGACATTAGGTTTAAACAATCCATCACAACTGTCTGTTCACATACATAAAAGGGCTGATTCAGTGGTCAGTACGGCACTTCTTTAGAGCATTCTTCGTGCTCTGTTGAGATGTTTCAGATAGGTGTCTAGTTCTCTGAGGATGAACTACTCATCCTGTGAACCTCACAGGGTTGTCATGAAGATCAAATGAGATCGGCTGCCGCCACCAGGCTGCTCCAGGGCCAGCCACGCAGGCCCGAGGGCTGGAAAGCCCCTGCCCCACCCCCACCCCCACCCCCGCACCTGCCCGCCGCACCTGCTGCGAGGGCCGGCCGGCGGCCCGCGGCCCCGCGACGTTCCGGGCTCCTTCGCGACTCACCATACCGCCCTGCCTGGCTCCGCGCCTGGCCGACCTGCAGCGCCTGGCTGGCTCGCACTCCGCCTCCCCTGGCTCAGCCCCACTCCGCCTGTGGGACCAGAGCCCTGAGCCACTTGTAAGCGTCCAGCCGCCAGCGGAGAATGTCCCGTTCAGGGAGACCCAGGGCGCCAGCGCTCTCCCACCTCCCAGGCTCCAGCCAGCGAGTGGGCGGAGCTCTGGGGCAGAGTGACTGCTGGCATGACAGCTGGCAGAGATGACCCCGAGCCAGCGCTAAAGTAAACAAGCAGAAAGGAAGTTTGAAACTGTTTCGTCCCTTGTCACGCCCTCCATCATTCACAGCTATCAGAGTAAATACTCATCTAGCCTCAGTACAGTGTGTGAAAAATGTTATTTGATGAATTTCAGAAGCAGTTTAATGGATTAAGTTTTCCTGTTCTTCAACATCCAGAGCTGTGGGACGTCTTACTTATTCCTGCCATTGGACCTAGTTTTAAACCAGTTAGCTATGAGAACACTTTCCAGTGGACATCTCCTGCAGAAGTACACTCAGTGACTCTTCTTCCCAGTTGAAGCACTCCAACCCTGCCTACCACACACCACAGCTCAAAAACGGGTCTAGAAGCCTCTCTTCCAGCAACAAGGGAACAGACCTGGAACCTGTCAGGGCTGTGACAACCACAGAACAAAAAAGGAGGCCACGGTCAACAACAACAATCAGGGCATGCTCTGATCCCAACACCAGCCGCACCCCAATCAAAGGGATAACAGCCAACACACACGGAAGAAAGACGTGGCAACCATCCATACTAAGAAAAGGCCTTGCAACAAAACTATTAGACAAACAGTCTACACAGGAAGCCTCCCACTTTAAATAAAAACAAACAAAAAACAGCCTTTCAAGACCACAGTAGATAACTGATATTCCTAAATCATACAGCCAGAGAAATACAAGTAAAATGAAGATGCAGAGCAACCACTCCCAATTAAAGGAACAAGAGCAATCCCCTGGAAGAATGAACAATGAGATAGACCTCGACAATCTACTAGATCATGACTTCCAAAAAGAGGTAAAAAGACTACAGAAGAAAATAACTGAGGCTGTAAATAGCAGCAGAGAATACTTTAAAAAGGAAGTAGAAACTATAAAGAGGGCCAATTAAGAATGGAAAAGTCAATGGCTGAGACAATAGCCAAGCTAAGGGCAGTCAAAAAGAGACCAGATAATGCAGAAGAGCGAATACATAACTTAGAAGACAGGATAAGAGAAGTCACCCAATCACAAAAGCAGACAGAAAAGCAAGTAAAAACCAATGAAAGCAACATGAGGGACCTATGGGATAATATAAAGCATGCCAACCTATGCATAATAGGGGTCCCAGAAGGAGAAGAGAAAAGGGAACTGAAAAGGTATTTGAAGAAATCATGACTGAAAACTTTCCAAACTTAAAGGAAATAGATATTCAAGCACAGAAAGCACAGAGGGTCCCAAACAAGAAGAACCCTAATAGACCTACACCAAGATATATTATAATTAAGATGGCCAAAGTTAAAGATAAAGAAATGATTCTAAAGGCAGCAAGAGAAAAACAAAGAGTTAGTTCCAGGCGAACACCCATAAGGCTTTCAGCTGATTTCTCTACACAAACACTGCAGGCCAGAAAGGATTGGCAAGATATATTCAAAGTCCTGAATGAGAAAAAGCTGCAACCTAGGATACTCTATCCGGCAAGGCTATCCTTTAGAGTAGAAAGAGAGATAAAGAATTTCACAGACAAGCAGAAACTAAGAGTTCAGCAATATTAAACCTATGCTAAAAGAAATGTTGGAAGGTCTATTCTAAATAGAAAAGAAGCAGGAAGACATAGAAATGAGAAAAACATAATTGGAAATGTAATAACTACAATGAGCTGCAAGAGAATAAACATAAAGATGTTTAGAAAAAAAAAAAGGACATCAAAATCCTAAAAGGTGGGAAAGGGGAGCAAGAAAATATAGATTTCTTTTCCTCTCACTTTTTTTTTGTTTTCTTTCTTCATTCTTTTTAGGATGTGTTTGAGCCTACATGACTACCAGTCTAAAGCAAACAGATATAGTAACAGATTAACATACTTGAAAAACAAGGTAACCACAAGTCAAAAGCATACAATACAGTCACAAAAACCAAAAAGATACCAAGCTAATACAAAAGAAAATTATCAAACCAGTAAAATACCATATGATATCACTGATATGTGGAATCTTGAGAAAAAAAAAAGACAAATGAACTTATTTACAAAACAGACACAGACTCACAGACAGAAAACAAACTTATTGTTACTAGGGATGGGGAAGGGATAAATTGGGAGTTTGAGATTTGCAGATACAAATATATAAAATAGATAAACAACAAGTTCATACTGTATAGCACAGAGAACTATATTCATTATCTTGTAGCAACCTATGGTGAAAAAGAATATGAAAACAAATCTATGTAATTCATGTATGACTGAAGCATTGTGCTGTACACCAGAAATTGACACAACATTGTAAACGGACTATACTTCAATAAAAATGAAAAAAAAAAAGATCAAATGAGATCATAAAGGGAACATGCTTCATAAACCGAAATTTCTTACCAAAACACAAGGAAGTGCAACTGGTTCTCTTTATTAGAAGTCTAGGGCCAGGAAGCTTTGTTAGACACAGATGACAGCATCTGGCTGGGCTATGAGGACCCTTTCAAAGTGAAATCTAAAACTGTCTTCACTACCAGCAACACCATTTGCAGCAACATGGATGCTCCTGGAGAATGTCATTCTAAGTGAAGTAAGCCAGAAAGAGAAAGAAAAATACCATATGAGATCGCTCATATGTGGAATCTTAAATAAATAAATAAATAAATACATACATACATACATACATACATACATACATACAAAAGAGAAACAGACTCATAGACATAGAATACAAATTTGTGGTTGCCAAGGGGGCGGGGGGTGGGAAGGGACAGACTGGGAGTTTAAAATGCAGAATAGATAAACAAGACTATACTGTATAGCATAGGGAAATATATACAAGATCTTATGGTAGCTCACAGTGAAAAACAATGTGACAATGAATATATATATATGTTCATTTATAACTGAAAATTTGTGCTGTACACTGGAATTTAACACAACATTGTAAAATGACTATAACTCAATAAAAAAAAGTTAAAAAAAAAAAAGAAATAGGACTGACTTCTGTGGCTCCTAAATGTTTTCTGAAGGTAATCCCAAAGAAAGACAAACATGTAAACAACGGCCACATCATTGACCTAAGAGCACAGCTCCCTAAGGAAACCATTTGGAAGGATAATAAAGACCCAGATGCAACTTCAAAAAAAAAAGACTAATACAGACATGCAAAGGAATACTAGGCAGCCAGTAAAAATTATGTTGTTGACTTTAAAAAAAAAAAAAAGAAAGAAAAAGAAATAAGATTGGACACATTCCAAAATAAAAGCTTAACTCATCATTTCTGTTATAAAATTCTCCTGTGTGTGCATGTGTGTTTGTGTGCGTGAGTGTGTGTGTGCATGTGTGTTTGTATAATTCCCGTTGTTAAAAAATACTGAGTCTTTATATTTCATGTTGCTTTCTCTAACTATGCCTTTCTGTAACTCATAGTCCCAGAAAACCACCTAGCCCCTGCTATATTTATAAGTATTTAAGCTGATTATGTTTAACTTACCTCCTTTATTTGAGAAGACAGCTCATCACTTAATATGTACTAGATAATACTTAATACATTACAAGAATTCTGTGAATCTGACTACACCAAAAGTTTCTTGCTTATTATCGTATGTTTAATCATTCAGTCACTAATTTAATAAACTACATCAACCTCACGCTGTGGAAATGGAGGCATTCTGACATACCACAAGAACACAGGCTTCAGAGAGAGAGATCTCTGTTTGAATCCTGACCCTTTTACTACTAGCTGAGTGACTTCGGACAAGTCAGTAACTTTGGCCCCATCAATTTCCTAATCTTTAAGATTAGGATATTACCACCCACACCCACATCTGCAAGTGTTGAGTAAAGTGATGATTATGCAGTGTCAGGTGCATCACAGGTGCTAGAAAATTTTAGTTCCTCCTTTCCCAGCAAGAACTCTCAGCTGTCCATTCCAACCTCTTTGACACTACTTATAAAGGTTCCTCTTCCAGGAAGCTTGATATTTAGAAGCATTTCGGGAGTTTCTCCACCTTATTGACTCTCCATCTATTTTCAAAAGTAATCTGCCTCTAGCTCCTCATCTCCCTCATCTGCTTTCTTCATAATTTGGCAGTGGTACTACTCCAGTACGAAAAACAGGTGGATGTGGAGCAGGTAGGGCAACCTGCCCCCACACTTCCCCAAGGGCGCTGGCAGGGAACTGGCTGATCCCGAGCAGTACGCTCCATCCCCGAAGCTGCCCACATTGCAGCAGCGGCCTCCACACTCACTAGCTTACTCTCAGCTCAAGGCACACGCTCCCTGACAAACAACTCAGGTATCTAAACAGATTTCATCCCAGATTAAACTGAGGACATCAAACATCGGTTGTTTACTTACAGAACTTGCACTCAGGAAAATGAAAAGCTGTGAGTTTTCAGGTGGTAAAACAATCAAGGAAAATACAGCTCCCTTTCCGACTCACAAGTAAGAGATCTCTTTATAAGAGAAAATGGGGGTGAAAAAAAATTGTTATTTCATGGATGAATTTCATCTATCTGTGAACTTTATTTTTTTAAAGGGGGACGAGTGATGAACTCTTCATATTGAAGTGAAACAGGCTCTGACAGTCAGGCCTGGGTGGTTGGCTCCCGGAGCAGGCTGCTATTTAACTCTCCTGACAACTCCTAAAGCCTCGTAGGACTCAGTGGATGGTACCCAGTTTAAGGTCACAACAGAACAGATTGCAAGTTACTCATCCAGATAGTCTTTTAGAAGAGTACTAGCTAAATCTTGATGGGGTACAAGCAATTAGTTTCCCAGAAGAAATAATCACTTAAGAATCCCCAGTGAAAGAATATGAAAACAAATATATGTATCTATATGCATGTCTGGGACATTGTGCTGTACACCAGAAACTGACACATTGTAACTGACTACAATTCAATTAAAAAAAAAACCAAGAATCTCCAATAATGTGTGGTGTGTGGAACAAGAGCTAGCATTTCCACTGCCTGATACTAACAAGCACTATGGTCTCAGAATAGACTAAAATCACCCAAGATCCTAATTTAAAGTTGGATCAGCAAGCCAGAAATAACTGCCAAAGGGAAAGACAATCTTACTATCTAGAAGATGAAGGCTGCTGATGAAATTCAGGAGGAAGTCAGATCCTAGACGTCCAGCCTCACCTGGTCTCAGCCTCGGTGCTGGTGACCCCCTCCCCGGGCTCTGCAACCATTCTTAGCAGCTAGTCCACAAAGGAACCAACACATTGGAATAGCTGGATCCAAACCAGTCAGGATAAGCCATACAGGAATTGGTGCTCCACAGATACTGTATAAATCTGCTGAAATCTTTTGGATGTGAATGTGTTATTTTAAGTGGCTTAAGTTAGGATTTTCTCAGACTTACTTGGGTGTTAAACCAAACCCAAATGTGTATTTTTTGTTACAGAGCTCTGCTTTATCATTTTGTAATAAAGTTTCAATATAGAAAAAGGCGGGGGGGGGGTTCCTTCCACGAAGAAAGGAATGATTCAGGTAGGAAGTAGTCGGGTTTTCTCTGCTCAAGGCTAGGTATTCTGGCAGCCTCCAAATGCCCTCACAAAATAGGTGGTAAGAGCATTCCTTATTCTTCTGTTGGAGTGAAAGACAGCAAATATTAAGAGTGCATATATATGTGTTCATGACACTTTGGTAGGCCTCTTGGCAGATAACTCAGCAATTCTTTTCTGGACCTGTGTGATTTCATTCCTCTTTTGTCTCCTCCCATTCCCTGAACCTGAGGCAGGTCCCCTTCATCTCCAGAAATAAAACAGCCTAGACCCAGGGAGAAGGGCAGTGTCAGCAGAGAGACATCCTTGCCCTCAAATTATCTGGTAGTGAGTGATCAATCATAAAACAGCACAGAAACATGAGCAAAAACGTTTGCGGGAAAGCAGACGTGCATTGCAGGGTTGATCGGAGACATCAGCGAATTCTAGTACAATTCGTTACAGGCCCTGAGCTCCGCTTAAAGATGAGACGTCTCTGTCACTAACCCCCTGAGTACACACCTTCACATTGTTCAGAGAGCTGCAAGTCAGAGCTTCTCTTCTGTTTCACCCTTCCAGATTCTCCAGGACAGGTACAGAACTATTACAGCCAAAGTAGTAGCAAAAGGCACAAAAAAGTTTCCTTACTGAAAAGTCACTGCAACAGGTGCCTACTAATGGGGTACTCTATGAAGCCAAGAAACACTGCAATCAGTTTTACTGTAACAACAGATTCAGTTCTCTCCCCACTCAACAACTCTCAAGTAGAAGCATTGCTCCAAGGGACAAGGTCAAGTCTTGCACAGGTGGAACCTTCAAAAGACTGAGCCAGCCCACGCATCCTCCCTATTCTCCTCCCCTTCAGGGCTGACTTGCTGTCATTACCGGTACAGGTGACGGTTGTCTTCAAAGTCTTCCTGGCCCCATTTTCCCTTGATGTCTTCGATAACGTGATTCTTCAGGAATTTTTTTAGCAGCTGGACTGTTTGTTTGCGGGTCACTTCGGGGCCAAAGTTTTGGCTGCACCTCAGCAGCTCGTGCAGCCAGTCCACAGCTTCGGCCGCTGTGAAGCAATGTTCGTAACTTTTGAAACGACAGCGATGTTTCCGTAATGGCATCCTAGTGCGAAAAAGCTCAACTGTTTCATTCCACTAGGGGAAAAAAAGAGACAAAGGCATTGAGTAATCAATGGAGATTTTTTTAAAGGTTATTACAACCCAAATATTGACGACGATGAATGCAATTTTTCCACTTAAAAGACGAAGGCTTGAATCTTTTTTTATTTACAAATTTTACACTCTGAAGTAACTTTCAAAAATGCATTTATTCATCCAGTAAATATTTACTGGAGATACTGCCATCAGGTTGTCCTATTATGGGAACTAAATGGAATTTTACATTAATGAGAAACACATGATCAAAAATAAAACTGAATAAAACTGAGCCCAATGTGCAAAATTCATTTCTTGGAGCCTTACATTTAATGTGACTTAACTTCATTCAGCAATGTTTTACTGTTTATTACATGAAAGGCACTGTATGGGGAGAGGAAATGAGTGAAGCATAAGATATAGTGCCTCATGTCAAAGCATGTTTAAAAATTCTACAGAATTTTTTCCTATTGAAAAAAACAAACAAACAAAACTAGACACCCACGTCATCATCAGCCATCCCTGCATGAAAGGAAAGGTTCACAGATGGTGTTCTTCCTACATAATTACCCAACCTCTTCTTAGGACCCTTGGCTTCCCGCCAGTCCTCCTAGAAGTCCTGAAAACTCAGACTCACTCTTATAACCTTTGTCTCTCTCACGCTTCTCTTTCAAGGGCATCACTTGACAGACTCTACATCTTTTATTTTTCACTTCCCTTCCTACTGCAATCAGCTCTTCAGATTTCACCTTTTTCTTTCCACGATAGTTCTGACCTCACCATTTTCTTTTTATTTTGCCCAACACTAGTTCCTTGTTTTCTCCTCTGATCAGGCTTCTTCTTTCAGGTTTCTCTTCATACTCTCTACTGCCCGACCACCTCTGCAGTTCTCTCCTACTTTCGATGGCTAACTTTCTCAGCCACAGTGATCATCCCTGAGTATACAACACCAGGTGCTTCAAGGGCCCACGTAGGGTATGCACCCTGGATAGGCGGCACCAGGCACAACACACAGGAGGTGCTCAATAAGCAAATGCTGACCTGGTCTTTCACTTTTCCTACTTTTCTTAACCACGTTCTCACTTCATGCAATTTAACCCTGGTCTGACTCCCAATCATGTCTTCTTCCTGGACAAATTCAAATACCTTTTTGCCTTACGCATATAACCCTTTCTACTTCATTTGACACTGTAATAAGCCATGCTCCAAATTGAGCTGGTCTAGAATTAAAAGGTTTTTCTTTTTTAACTTCTTGAAACCACCTACAAAAACAAAAGAAACCATACAGTAGGATAACATATAAACAGAATTTCTAAAACAATACAAAAAATTCAAATCAAGAAACAAAGGACAGACATTCCAAAAGAAAAATGGAAAAAGACTTAAACAGGCACTTCACATAAATGGATCTCCAAATTTACCACAACATATGCAAAGATGTTCAATCTCATTAATTAGCAATGAAATGCAAAAGGAATCTACAGTGCACTACCACTCCATGTCTACAGAATGGCTAAAATGAAAAGATAGGCAACACTACGAGCTAGTGGGTATGCGGAGCAACTGGGAATCTCATACATTGCTGGAAAGGATATAAATCGGTACAACCACTTTGCAACACAGGTTAGCAGTACCTACAAAAGCTAACTATATGAGCACCATATAACCCAGCAATTCCATTCTTAGGTATATATCCAACAGAAAGATGTGCACCAAAAAACCACACTGTTCACAATAGCACTTCTTAACAGACAAAAACAACCCAAGTCAACCAACATGAAGACAGATAAACAAACTGTGATTTATTCATGCAATGGAATGCTGTGCAGAAATGAGAATGAATGAACTATTGCTACATGCAATAACACAGATGAACAACAAAGATAAAATGTAATATTGATGTAAGAAGGCCAGATACAAAAAAAACACTATATGATTATATTTACATACAGGTTAAAAGCAGGCAAAACTAATCATGGCATTAGAAATCATAATAGTGGTTGATCTGTAAGGAATTAGAGACCGGGAGGGGCAAGGAGGTACTTCTAGGGTGCAGTAATGGCATCTTTCTTGATCTGGGCTTTGTTACATGGGGTGGTCACACTGAAAACTCACTGAGTCATACACATAATTTGTGCACTTTTCTGTACATGTTATGCTGAATAAAGGGCTAAAACCAAAACACACAAACACATATACACTCATATGCTCATATATTGAAATCCTCCATGGGAGCAATCCACAATTCTAATTACCAACCTGAAAGTTGGGAAGTATGAACTAGCTGATGGTGCTGATAAATGTGGAAGAGAGTGGGGAGGGAAGCTGGAGAAGAAATCAGAAGAGTTGATGAAAGAGGGACTGAATGTAAACAGAAGAAAAGCAGGGCAAATGGGCTAGAATGAAATGATGAACAGTAGAAAGAGAGCCCATGAAGAGTCCATGAACGTTGATTTAACTTCACTCTCCACCCTTCTCCCTCACCAGGTTACGATGAAGTTTCACAAGACCATGAATACAAAAGCCCTTTGTAAAAGATAAAGCATTCCTCAAACATAAAGGATAATATATATAAAATTTCCAGCATAAGCTCTTAAAACAAATTATGGTTTCAGTCTATTCTGGAGCTGGAAGGAAGTGCGGGGTCAAAATCAAGATCCAAGGAGGACTCGCAAGTTCGCACAAGTCAGGTACTTAGTGTTAGAATAAGATCTGGAATCCTGTTCTAAGCTCTCCTTGTCAAATGGTCATTTCATTAGACCAAGAGCCTATGAACATTAACATGGATTTAAACAATTTCCACCTATTTTTAATCATTGGTTGTTTGGGCTTTTTAAAAATTCTCTGTTAACACTTAGCTTTCATTTCAGTCTTGACTACGTATGTTGAGAGGTGAAGAAGAAAAAAGAGGTAATAAAAAAAGATTTTTATTTATTTTATGTTGATTGGGTTATCATAATCATTATCCAGTAAACTTAATACATAGTACTTTATGCATTACTTTATAAAAGAATGAAGACATGGCTCTCTGGGGCTCAGTATTTCAAAATATAAGTAAATACGAGTATTATTTGACTCAGGCTGGTTAGCAGTTCCTCTATTTGTACCTTTAATTACAGAATAATGTACACTGTAACATATTAAATGCAAAAGTACATACAACAATCTGCCCTGTCTCTCTCCAATCTCACACAGCTGTCACTCATATACACACATACATAGAATTCTTTCCTTTGTATGTATGTGTTGTTTATTATTACTGTTGCTGCTTGCTTCCTTTTTTAAGAAATGAGATCAACCATATTATACACATTATCCTACAAGTTGCTTTTGCTCTGAACATACCAGGATATCTGTGTCAATACCTGTCGACCTAGCCCATTCTATTTTTTTTTTTTGATTGAAGTATAGTCAGTTTACAATGTGTTAATTATTGGTATATAGCATAATGACTGTGTTTATATATATATATAATACACACACACATATATATTCCTTTTCATATTCTTTTTCATTATACGCTATTAGAAGATATTGACTATAGTTCCCTGTGCTATACAGTAGGACATTGTTGTTTATCTATATAGTAGTTAGCCTCTGCAAATCCCGAATTCCCAATTTATCCCTTCACCTCCTACCCTTTTTTCCCTCTGGTAACTGTAAGTTTGTTTTCTATGTCTTGTGAGTCGGTTTCTGTTTTGTAAATAAGTTCATTTGTGTCTTTTTTTTAAGATTCCACATATGAGTGATATCATATGGTATTTTTCTTCCTCTTTCTGGCTTACTTCACTTAGACCAACAATCTCCAGGTTCATCCATGTTGCTGCAAATGGCATTAAATTATACTTTTTATGGCAGAGTAGTATTCTATTGTATATATATCACAACTTCTTTATCCAGTCATCTGTCAATGGACATTTAGATTGTTTCCATGTCTTGGCTATTGTAAAAAGTCCTGCTATGAACACTGGGGTGCATGTATCTTTTCAAACTAGAGTTTCCTCCAAATATATGCCCATTTGTATGAATGAATGAATTCCATGATTTATTCAAGGGGGAGGGTATAGCTCAAGTGGTAGAGCAGATGGCTAGCATGCAGGAGGCCCTGACTTCAGTCCAGGACCTCCTCTAAAAATAAACCTCATTATCTCCCCCCACAAAAAACAAATGAACATAATTTATCCAGCCATTTTCTAATTGATGGGCATGCAGCTGTTTCCAGTTCGTTGTTTCACAAGCACATCCTTGTTTATATAACCTAACATACCAATGCTTTTATTTATTTATTTCCTAAGGTACCAATACTTTATTTATTTATTTTTGATAGAAGAGATTTCTAAAGAATATCAGTGTATTTAAACCAGTTGTAGCCATCCTACTCCCACCCTCGCTGTATGAGCCTACTGCCTTATCTTTGGCCATTCCTAGATATTATCGTTTTCCTTGTGCCTGTCAATCTATGTGTAAGAAATGATATCTCCATATTTTGTTTGCATTTTCCTGCTGTTATCTTTAGTCATTTTCGTTTCTTCATTTGAGACCCGCCATTTTTTTTCTGGGTTGTCTTTCTCTCTTTTTTTTTTAATCAATGTCAAGAACTGTTTAAATCTAGAATTTGAATCTTAGTGCATAGAAGTCAGAAAAGTTACTCTATTTTGCTTAGTTTAGTATCCCCACAACCAAGAACAGTGCCTGCCATACAGTCCATGTGTTTAATAAATAAGGATTGAATGAATAAATATGGAATATTAATCCTTTTTCAAATATATTAGAAATCTTTTCTCCTGATTTACCAATTTTTAGGTGGTCTCTAGCTATACAAAGTTTTGTTGTTGATTATGATATCGCTGTAAGGAAACAAATACATCTTTTTTTCTTTATAGCTCCCGTGTTTACTCCCTCAATTAAGAAAGTTTCCCCATCCTTAGGTATTAAAAATATTTATCATATTTTGCTTTTACTATTTTAGAGAAATTTAAAATTTGAATCTTCAACTGGAATTTTTATGATATGAGGGAGATCTCTAACTTCACTTTCTCCCAAATGGAAAGCCAATTATGCTATTTTACATATACCTTACATATTACCTTTCTTGATTCTGTTTCTAAACTCTTTTTTATCCACTAAGCTATCTGTTTATTCTTGTGCAATACTATACTGTTGTAATTAGGCAATTAATACTAAATTTAAATCTCTGGTATTTCAAGGTCATCTATGGTCATCTTTTTAAAAAACCTTTGAATTCCCTCACTTTTGCTCTTCTGTAAAAGCTTTCTACTCAATGTATCCCCACATAGAAGGGGGGGAAAAACCTATTAGGATTCTGATTGATTTTTTAGCTATTCTGTTGACATCTGGTTTTCATTTACGCTAGAAATTTTCTAAGAAGATATCCTTATCAGACTCATAGTCCTTTTCAAAAAATTTATAGAAAGAATTTTGAGTTTATTTATTTTGATTGGTAGTGGCATTTACCATTAGGATTATATTTACTCAATCCATGAGACATTTTAGATTTTCAAAACCTAGCAAGGATTACGGTCTCTGCTCCCAGGTATTTCCAAATATAATTCAGTGGCTATTGGATACTCTGCCAAGAAAGAAAAAGAGTTACCTTTAAAATATCCATCATTCTCAGTCACATTTGGAAAGAAAATATCCTATGTCAACAAAGAACAAGATAGAGCTTGAGAACGTGATTTTTTCCGTGTCATATTAAGGGGCAATTTTAACAGCCAAGGGGACAGGAAAGATTTGCTTTGTGATTAAAACAACATTTTTTGTTTTATTTATTTCAGGCCCCTAGTTAAGGGATAAAGAATCAAACAACACAACTGCTTTTGCTTAACATCATGAGCCAAACTACAAAATACAACACTGAGTGTTGACATGTGCTTCCTGCTCTTTTGTCCTGAATATTTATTCCATTTCCTTACTTCTTAGTATTAAAAATATTATGATAGTGGTGCTGTAATATAGCATGTGGCCAGGGAGTTCAGAGACAAATAAACACGAGATCTAGATGTACTTGCCACATACTAGCAGTGTGAACTTGATAAAATAAGGGAACTGGACTAGATCATCTTTAGAGTCCATTCAAGCTCTCAGACACAAGAATGGCTATGTCTTCTAAAGTTTACCAGTTGTCTCAGATGATACCACTAACTCAGAATTAAGTCATAGAAAAGTTCAGCAGATTTAAGTAGTTTTCAGAAAAAGCCATTTTCTTTCTCATTATTTCTTTTTAAATAATGATCTATTTACATGTGGGTTACAAAAATGAAAGCTATTTCAGTGAAGATGACTAAGTTGCTAATTAGCTTCTATATTCAGAATGAATTGACTTACAGAGTCTGTAATTTGATTTTGGGTACAGAAATTTACCCAGTCCATAAAATGTTATTTTCAGATTAGACTTTGGTGCTTTAGTAAATGGAGCTCTTTGCATGCCAACAGATTTTTTCCCAAGCTCTTTCTGAAGATCAGGTTGAGGGTGATGTTAGGAGAAGAGGGAAAAGGTAAACTGGAAGGTAGGGGTTGGGGGACGAAACACAAGCTGGGACAGATAAGTAAAGAGAAAACTAATCACAAACTTCATGATTTACCTGATAAAAGCTTTAAAGCACAACTGAATTATGCTCGGGCAAACAGATTTCACAGTGGAGGAAAAGCACCTATACTGATGACTGAGATCACTATAAATCAGGAAGTCTCACTTTAAAAACAAAAAACAAAAAAAACTAGCTATTGTTTTCTGTGTTGTCAAAGATCTTAGTTTAAGATCAAGGTTCTCAAATAGAATAAAGCTGAGAGATGAATTGACTACCTGGGAAATTCTGGTGAAATTGAGGTGTTTTCATTCATTATTCACATAATTTAACTTCCTGCTTAACTTGGCTAGTCTTGGCTAAATTTGACTTGAGTATCACTTCTTGGGGACTGAAGACTTCTGAAGAACAGAGTACTTTTCTTTGTAAATTCCTTCGATAATATTTTAATGTGACTCAGAATCAACAGTGTCTTTCACACAGGCACTCTGCATCTATGAAAAGTGGTACTTTATACAATTCTGTGACTATGAGATTAAAAAACATTTCCAACTATGATGTAATTGATTTTTTTTTTAGTCTAAAGCAGGAAGAATGAGAACTAGTTACCCCAAGATCCAGAGCCTCTCTCTGTTTCCCTTGCATAAGTGCTGTGAATAAATTGGGGGTAGGGGAGTGTTCTTTTCCCTGCACAAAGGAGAGTAAATTTTTTCAAAGTACCTGATAAAGCACAATCTGTATCTGATCCCTAAGGATGGACCTACCAGTAGCCTTGACCCCAGATGGTTTCAAATGGTTAGAGGCAACTGTGAAGTGGAAGCAGACTATTTTTAAAAACCCGATTTGTTCCCTGCCACCACCTTACCTTTTAGAGGCTAGCCCAAAGGAAAACCTAAATTTACATGTGCTGATTTTTTTTAATGAATCATTGTGGGTATCTGTAATAGATTGTTTCCAAAGATGCAATAACTCCTCCTATCCTGTTCTCATCTTTTCCTAGATATCCATTAGGGTGCACAGAACAATGAGACTAATTCCCAAGTTAGCTGTGACCAGAAGTGGTGACAGACCAAGGAAAGCGATCCCTTCCTCCCAAATCACCATTAGGCTTTCATAAAAAGTCGTTTAAAACTTGCCAAGGACATTACCAAATCATCACCACTAATTCCATTACGCTAATCCTTTGAAACAGAAATCACTGAAATCACTTGCTCCAGGTCACAAAGAAATCAAGTACGCCTCCGCACTCTGATCACCAAACTCTTCTCCCAGGAGAAAAGGCCGCACTCTGGACCATCAGGGTCTGCAAAGGCTCTTTCAAACCTTCCTTCCGGGCCCACCCTTCTCATCTAGGTCGGTGCTGGCAGAAACAGAAACGCCAGAAGGAGGAAACGTAGCCAGGGCCACCCACCTCTGCTCTGGGCACCGTTAGAAAGAACCTCAAGTGTCACCACAAGTGACACTCAGGACGAAGACACGCCCTGCCCGGACGGCGGCGAAGGGTGAGCGTTACAGGCGGTGTGCGGCCCTACAGTTAGGGACTGGGTCTTTCCTCTGCCAGCTGCTGGCGCTGGATTCCCGAGGGTAAGGAGGAGAGAGAGGCGGGTGTCACCCTGGTCTTCCCGGCGCTTTAAATCCGGAGGCGCAGTTGATTGGCGAGAACCCAGCAAACGTCTCAGGATTGAAGCTGCGCCCACCCCCCGACGCTCTGGGCCCCCGGCCGCGTTGGCCTTTCTTTGAGCGTCGTCCACAATACGGCCACCGGAGCAGAAACACATCCGGCTTCCAGACCCGGCCTGCCCTGGAGAAGGAAGGACTGAGTAGATGCGGTCGGCGTTCAGACCCGGAATCGCGGAGCCGGTGACTTAGCGCGGACCCCCGCACGCACACTCACCAGCCTGGTGGCCCGGTATGGCCCGGGCCCCACGATGCGGTGCTCCATCGCCCGCACGCAGCGGCGGCTGCGGCCGCCCCAGAGCTGAGCCCCGAGAGCTCGAGACGCCGCAGTTTGAATCCCGAGCCCGCGCGCTGCAGGCGCTGATTGGGTGGCGCGGAGGCACGTGACGGGAACTGAGGCCGGAGCCGCGCGCTCAGCGAGGAGAGGGCGGTGGGCGCCTCCTCCCAGGCCCCCCGCAGCCCAGGGAGCCCAGGCTCACAGTCGCCCGGCCTCGAGTGCATAGCCCACCCTCGCCCGCCCGCTCACACGCAAGCTGTCTCTGCAGAAAGGTCGATGAACGTGTGTGATTCGGTGACGGAAGCACGGCTGGACTACATAGATAAATCCCTGTCCGCCCCTCCAAGTGCGCCGTGAGCCTGGCGGTGCGGCTAAGCTTGGGAGAAGTGGGTGGTGAAATGCAGCGAGTGGACAGCCTCTTCAAGTGGAGGGACGTTTAAAAACTAGATAAGAGCACTTGGTCACAGGGCGTGTCGTCAGCGTGTAAGAACAATAAAGAGCTGGAAAAGAGCCTGACTCAGCTTCCTATATTGTTCTTTTGGTAGTCTTTCCCTGGAATTTGAGTTTTGTTTTGAATAAGACTTAAATTTTCAGAGTTTTGCCACAGGGCTTTGTGTTCTTTTTTGCTGCTCAGAATTTCGCCCTAGGAATTGGTTGTCTGATTTGCAATTGTTCAAAGGGAGAAATGACGTCAGCACTCTATACCTATGACTCAAGTTCGAAGTTCAAATCTGGTCCCCTCAGTGAGTATTCAGGATGAGATATAATAAGAAAGAGATGAGCAAAGGATCAGACTTCCACCCTCCATTAACATCCTTCCTCTATTTGCTGCTTTAGGTCTGTATTTAGCTGCATTTTATAAAGTCCAGAAAATTCCTGGGATGATACGTATGTATTGCTTTTGTAAACAGAAAAGAGCATTAAAGATAATTTTTACTTCCAATCCTTATGAGAACTTTTTTGGTGTTTTTGTTTTGTTTTGTTTTGTTTTGTTTGACAAACAAAACATTTTGGTATCTCCAAACTCCTTGGAAGATAGATTGCTTGTCCTTGGCAAGGGCCACCAATGGGGCACAAGAGACAGAAGGAGAAAAGGAATTAATTTCAGAGCATTGTCTATCTGAGAACTGCCATCGATGGTGGAACTGGGATCAGATACAAAACATCATGCCCTGCTTCCCGAGCATCTTCCCAAGAATCCATCATGAGTCATAGACAAGATAGTTCCTTTTCCTGGATAGGTGTATCTCCCAATGATCTACATATCAGAGACAGTTTTTGTAAATTTAGTTTAAATTGGGCAGCTGATCATCTACCAGTCTTTCAGCATCACATAAAACAGTTGAGAAGCTTCTGTCTCTCTGCCCTAAAATGCCAATGCTTTCTATCTTTCTGACTTATGCTCCAGCCACGATGGTCCTCTTTCTGTTCCTTCTTTCTGTTAACACCTCACAGTCTTTGCAACATTCTCCTACCAGAAATGTTCTTGCCCCAGCTCTTTGCAAGGCCATCTCCATCTCATCATTCAGATCTCAGTTCATATGCTGCCAACCTTAGAAAACCCTTCTTGCAGAGAAGCCTCACACACCTACCCCACTTTTGCACTGATTTATTTTCTTCTTAGCTTACCTGTATCTAGAATTTTTTTATCTTCTACTTCTACAAAAATGATTATCAAATAAAGAGGTTCCACTTTCTGGGAGCATTTTGGGCATCTGTGAGGTTTTCAAAAAGATAGGAGGGCCACTACTGGTATTTTGTGGGCAGGGGAGCTAGATGTCCTGCAATACTTACGACAGGCCACACAGCCAACATTCAGCCCATGTTCTGCATGACTTTTTAGTGTCCACTGGACTTTCAGGTAAATGAAAAACCTATTTGTAATTATTAGAGCCTAAAACCTAACTCTATTTTACATATAAAATAAATACTTTTGGCCAGTTTGAATACACACTGAAGTTTCCAGGAATATTATACTCTGTCTTGTTTGATACAGTACCAAAAGTTACTCACCATGTCAGAAAATCATCAGTAATAGCTACACAGTTCGTGATGTTTGAAATACATATCTGTATCATTCTGTATCTTTGTTGAATTCTTGGGAATTATACATAAAGATGCTATACACTTTAGTTCTTATTTCAAGATGTCCAATATAAAAGAAAAATTACAATACTCAGATGACTTTGTCTTTACCTCTCTTTAATCCAAACTAATTTTTGTAAGTAGATGCAAGTATTTACCTTTTTCATTATATCTTTCTGATGTAATCATGCTTAGGTATTTATTTAAATTTTAAAATGAATATTGCTTTAATATAAATTACTTCCTTTTATTTCACCTTTATACAAAAGAATATTATGTTCATTTTAATTATCTGTAGGTTGATTATCTGTGAATTTCATTTCAGCAGAGTAAAAAGAGTGTTGGCTCTGACTTAGTTGTGAACCACTGCTCTGGTCTAGAACATAAACTCCATGAGATCAAGGACCTCTTGTTTCCTGCTGTACCCCAGTTCCTAGAACAGTATCTGATACACAGTAAATCCTCAAAAAAAATTTTTTTAATATATGATATATCTTTGTTTTAATGTAAAAATGTTTTAACTTACTCATGTAAAATTGAAGCAGGAGAGAGATTCTAAAGTTTATCCTGTCTTTCCATGCCTGAGCATACCACAGTCTTTGCTCCAGATCCATAGGTACGCCAGTTGAATGAGCACAAAAAATGCCAGTTTATTTTTTTTGTCCAATAGACTTATGACTATTGTAACTGAATAATTATCTCTGACTTATCAACTAGGAAAGTTATCCAAATTTGTGGCTAATTCCTAACAACTATAAAGAATGTAACAGTGAGTTATTTTTCTACCTTTATTTTCTACTTATTCTATAATATTATATAAATATATCATAAGCTAGCTCAATTCCTTTTTGGAAAGAGTTACCCACTACTTATAAGAAATAAATTACAATCCTTATATTTGTAAAGCTGCTTTCAAGGCTTTGTCACACCATCTTGTTAGATCCTCAGAACTATTCAGATATGTAAATATGAATAATTCCTCCTTACTGTTGAGAGAAATAAGCTTCAGAGAGGCTAAGTGATTTGCTTAACCAAAGAGGTTAAGTGTTCCATAGCCAGTAATTGACAGGATTTGGATTTGAACCCAGACCTTCTGCTGTGGAGTTTGGTTTGCTTTGGTTTGGTTGCTTGGTTGGTTGGTTTTTACTAATGCTTTTGGGAATCAAAAAGGATAATTTTCAAATATGAAGTAGAATTTCACATACATATTTATGCAGACATATTTCGGAAGAGGGGAAAGGATAAAAACATTTCATAAGTTTATCCAAACAACCCTTCCTAGGAATGAGTTCCATAAATGTTAACACACTTGAGTTCTTTTCAACCCTCTGATTATGGCTTGGCTTGTTATTATGTTTGTATTAATTGGGATTGATTGCATATGAAATATATACTTAATCAGATTACTACCCCCTAAAAAAGCTGAACTCTCAATTATGCCTCCAAAAATTAAAATTCATGTCCATGTTCCACTTTTAATATATTGCTGTGCATACTCTTCTTGGCATATTTAAGTGTGAGGCCATCAAATCCTGTAGAAGCTTTGACTCACCCTCAGAACATCTTTATAAGGGGGCATTAGCACATTCAGAACGGGCAGTTTCACCATCACCACCTAACTTGTCACTCAGATCAGGAAATTACAAGCTGTGGAGTAAAAAGCAACATAGGCATCAAGTATGTTGTGGGGTTGGAAACTGTGCTTCTCAATCATGCTGAGTAGGGAGCGGTTGGGAGCCATGCCTTCAGTCCCTAGGGGATTCCTGACTGCTATATGCAGTCCTGATCCTGCCTGAGAGGTCTCCGAGCCGGTTGGATGGGTCATTTTGAAAGAACTGCTGAAAACCAAGTCTGCTGAAACCCAAGCCACTCAAAGCTTACATTCAACTACAGCCTTTCAGATTGTACTGCAACTGCGTTCAGTAGTGGTGTTTTTTGGCACCTAAGCCAACAAGACTGTCCATTTGCCAAGGTTCTTAAAAGTTGTAAAATCTGTGACTTTATTTCCGCTGCTATAAGTCTGCACTATCGCTTTCCTGTTAGTTATCCCCTGGAGCTGTGTTAGTACTGTTCACTAACAGGGGTATCATGTTCTTGGGGTATGGATAAAGAAGAAAGGCTAAAAATATAAAACCATACTGTTTCATTGAAATTGTGGAATAATATTTGTATTTCAGTATTTAAAAAAAAATAAATGCCCCAAAGAAATAGAGGATTTACATTCATTCATTCGTTTATTCAACAAGCATGTATGAAGACCTACTATGTGCCAGGCACTGTGCCAATCACTGGAATACTGCAGTAGATTAAACAAAGTCCCCATCTCCAGAAGCTGACGTCCTCATGGGGGAGGGGATGGCAAGCCAACTATAATACATAAAATTAAGTAATATATTAGGTGGTAATTGAGTGCTGGCAAGAAAAGGAGGAAAAAGAGGGGAGGGTGGTGGAGGAGGTGAGTGCTATTATGGCTCAGGAAGTCAGGAAAGGACTCTCTGATAAAGTTACATTGGAGGAGACAATCTGAGTGGAACCAAGGTGTAACTGTCTAAAGGAAGACCTTCCAAGCTGATGGAGTACCGGCCCATGTGAAAGCCTGAGGTGGACATATACTTACCACATCCAGGGAAAATGGGAAGGGAGCCATAGTTGCTGGAGTGGAGTGAGTGAAAGGGAGAGTGGAGGAGATGGGGTTGGATACAGAGTGAAGAGGGGCTTTCTAGGCCACATTATGGGCCATGGGATATGGGTTTTATTCCGAATTAGTTGAAAATGTATTAGAAAGTTCTGAAAGTGTCAAGATCTTAAACAGATTTTTAAGCAATCCAAATGCATTTCTCTTTGACCATCTTCTTACTTTAAAACCAGTCAACTTTTTGGAAGGCGAGCTTATTCATGATCTTTTAACCATTTTTGTGAGTGCTAAATTGGCATCATATGTCAAGTTTTATCAGAATAATAAGGACTTCATTGATTCACTTGGTCTCCTACATGAACAGAATATGGCAAAAATGAGACTACTTACTTTTATGGGAATGGCAGTGGAAAACAAAGAAATTTCTTTTGACACAATGCAGCAGGAACTACAGATCGGAGCTGATGATGTTGAGGCATTTGTTACTGATGCGGTAAGAACTAAAATGGTCTATTGCAAAATTGATCAGACCCAGAGAAAAGTAGTTGTCAGCCATAGCACACACCGGACATTTGGAAAACAACAGTGGCAACAGCTCTATGACACACTTAATGCCTGGAAGCAAAACTTGAACAAAGTGAAAAACAGCCTATTGAGTCTTTCTGATACCTGAATTTTTATGCTATATAATTTTGTCCTTTTTGGAAAAAAATCTAAATCATAGTAAAACATAGACTGAAATCTGAAAAAAAAAAAAAAGGATAATGGACTGGGATGGGTGTAGGTGTGGAGTGGAAGCAGGAAAACCAGTTAGGGATACTGTTGCAATACTCTAGTAGGAAAAAATAAATACATTTCATTGGCATATAATGACATTCAACAAATATTTGTGGAGTGAATGAGCAAGTGAAACTAAGCTTCAAAAGTTATGCATCTCCTAAAATCAATTCAATTCATCTTCTCTAAATGTGTATTTCTTAAATGCATGTATTCTACAATATAATATCCAACTTTTATATTTTCAGGTTAACCTATAAAATTTGCTTCCGAACCTACTACTTATTGTTAAAAGATTATCTGTACTTGCTCCGCCCTTTTGAGTTTGGAAACATATAATCCACACCCCATGCCTTGTGTTATAATCGCTCACACACAAACACACACACACACTTCCTGCCACCTCACAATCACACTATTACAAGTTAGCATAAGAAAATCTTTACCAAGGGTCTCGCTGAATGAATTCTCATATTTGGGTATAAGTTCAGTTTCTGGCATATAATAGCCATGCCTCTGTGTTACTATATCTAAGTATAATTCTTTCTATCTAGGAAAGTGACCTGATGGGAAGAAAAAATTTTTAAATAACATTGGTCTGACCAAGGAACATAGGGTGGATTGGAGGAGGAAAATCCTGGAGATAGGAAAGCCATTCAGAAGGTAGTTGAATTAATACAGACATGGAATTCTAAGATCAATGAAGTGTTATGAAAATACCTGTGTAACCTTGGACAAGACCCTTAACTTCTCTTGTGTCTCAGTTTCCTAATCAATAAAATGGAAATAATGATGATATCCACTTCATAGGGTTACTGAAAAACTTAACTGAGGGAAATACATGCAAATTTCTTATAATTCTGCTTCTTTTATATGATAGGCGGTATTCTGAATTTGTCTGTAAGATTCCAGCCTGGCTGTACATACATTTTTCTCCACTTATTCAGTCAAACACTAATTGAGTAAATCTACTAAAGGGATTTTGCACCTGTATTTAAGGACTCAAAACCAGTTGACCTTGGAATGGGGAGATTTTTCTGACTTAATCACATGAGCTTTTTAAGAGGAGAGTGTTTTCTCCAGCTGGCTGTAGATGTCAGAGATTCAAAGAGGAACTGAATTCTGCCACCCTGCATGAGCTTGGAAGCAGATTTTTCACCAGAGCCTCCACAGAGGAACACAGCCTGGCTGCTGCCTTGATTTCTGCCTTCTGACACCTGGTATACTGAGCCGAGCACACAGCCACCCTGTGCCAGACTTTTGACCAGTGTGAGCTAATAAATGCATGCTGTTTTTAAACACTAAGTTTATAGTAACTTCTTATGTGACAATAGAAAACTGATACATCTTGCATATATAAGCCATCAATAAATTCTTATTTTTTTCCTGCTAGAGTATTGCAACAGTATCCCTCACAGGTTTTCCTGCTTCCACTTCACACCTACACCCATCCCAGTCCGTTATCCACACAGTGACGAGAGTGATGCTTAAAAATCTGTTTAAGATCTAGCCACTACATGGCAGTAGAAGAGATAGAAGGAATATCAACATTTAGTGAATGGGTAACTGTAAAGGATGAGAGAGAAAAAATAGCCAAAGATGACTCCAAATGTGTCTGGAAGGCTGGCAGACAGCTTGCACCATAAGCCACAATGAAACAGGAACTGTCTGGGCAGGCAGGAAGGAGCATAGAGAACGGACTTTATTATACACAAGAACCACCAAGGTAGCTTGTCTAAAATTCAGTTTTGTGGATTCCACACAGAGGTGCCTAGGTTCCACTGGTGATTTATGGTTTTGACTCCTTACCAGCAACTCCAAAGATCCATGTACATATTTCTCAAATTTTGATGAGGCTGGTATGCAAGAGAAGTCATCCAGCTTGTACATGAGCCTGGCCAGCCCCTAGGATTTCCTGCTCAATATGGCTTTGATAGTCTCTACTCCTCATGTTTATGCATCTTATGGGGACAATATTATGCTATACTCATGTTTCAGAATTACCCAGGTCAGTGGAATTAGTCCTCATAAATGCCAAAAGACAAAAGAAGTTGGGATTTGGACATGCAGCATTTGATTCACAGTGAAACATCCAAATAGAGATGACCCATGGTTGAAAATATTAGATCATGAGGTCAGGGTGGATTTGGGGAAGTTGAAGTTGCACAGATAAATGAGGACTTTGAGGAAGGAGGAATATAGACAGACGAACAGAGGCCCTTACTGTCCCATTTCAGTGCTTTAGCTTATTACCCTGACTGACCTGTTTCTCTGGCCCTCAATCCTGTTGCTTCATACCTGAGTCTTGGCTTATCTGCCCTCTCCTGGCTCTCCACCTACTGCAATTCCTCAGCCTGTCCTGGGCTGGGGGTAGCTCAGTTAGGGGATTATCCCACTCTCTTGTTTCCCTTCCTGGAGGCTTAAACTCTGGGCATCCATTAAAGACTTTCTCTCCTATTTCACTATCAAGGGCTTAAGAGTCAAGTTTTCACCTCATCAGAATTACAGATCATTACATGGTACAGAACTCTCAGGTAGCAAATAGTCAGATGATAAGCTCCAGTATTAGTACACCAGCTGTCTGACCCATAGCCCCTAAGCTCAGTTTTAAGAAAAATCTAAAAGGTAGGATAAAATTATCTGCACTTTCAAAAGATTCATCACGAATGGTTCCTGAAATAGCAAATATACTTAATACAGCCCAAAGGAATTCAATTTACAAAAAAAAAAAAAAGAAGAAGAAAGAAAGAAAAGAAAGAAAGAAAAAGAAATGGGGGAGAGGAGTAATGTGTAGAACTTTTAGAAAGCACTGCTGCCAGGTCTCACAGCCAGATACTGGTAGGTAGTAAGGTGCCCCGGGCTGGGGTTGCATCCTGAGAGGCAAGATATTTAACAGGCAATTTCTTACTCTTGGTCACAGCAGCAGAGGATCCTGGGAGTCAAGACCCATGGACTACAAACAAATACTGGATCCCAGAGAGTCAGAAGTGAGACAGTGGTGGGCAGCACCAAGCCAGAGCAGGATAAAAATGAGATTGTGAGGCGGAAGCAGTTGGGGAACAAGGAAGGTTTGTGCGCCGGGCTTGGGGCAGGGTGTCTGTACGTGTTGGGCTCTCTTGAAGGGCTAACAAAGGCAACAATGGTTATTGTGTTCGCTTACAACACGGCCACTCTTATTTTTCTTTCAGAGCCAAGTAGCTGAAACTGGCTTGGACATAAAAAACAAAGTTATTTTAAGCATTTGTCCTGACTGCTGATTCCTTTACATCTTGTATTTTCCTTTTGTTTATTTCTCACACAGATCTTTTTCCTTTCTTTTTCTTTTCTTTCAATTTTTTAGTGGATTATAATATATGGAGAAAAGCATACAGATTATCTCTATAGAGTTTGAGAATTTTCACTGACTGAACATATCCTTGTAACCGGCACGTAGATCAAGAAACAAAATATGACCAGCACCTGAGCAGACCTCCAGTCTCCACCCCCGCAAAGATGACTGGTGCAGATCTTCTACCATGTAAGATTAAAAAAGAAACAAGAAAGAGTTTACCCCAGACCAAGAGGGAACAAGAGCCGACTCACAAATTACTGGGAATTTAGTCCATCTACATTGTAACCCAAAAACCAACTGTAAAAAGTGGAGGGGAGGGGATAAAAGGATTATATTTAGTGGACAAAACACATAGAGCATTCGGTTTCAAGCTTGATCAGATATACCATTGGTGGATTTTCCCCTTTCATTTAATATTAGAGAGACTTTCTTGACATTCAAACCTGCTTGACTGCATTTTCTTATCCAGCTGTCTCTGAAAAGTCTCCGATTGGGTTGCTCCTGGAATTAATGACAGAGCAGTGCTTTGAGTCCAGCTCCAATAAGGGATTAGGAGGGAGAGTAGCTCCTCAGAGTTCTATTTGAAGTGAAGCCTGTTTACATACCAGGACCTCAGAGACGCTTATTTAAAAACAGATGCCAGACCTGACTCCAGGTCTCCTGAAGGTAGCTCCTTTGGAGTGTAGGGGCACAGAGGAGTGACCACGGAAAGCTAGTATTATCTGATCAGACAAGCTAAGGGCTAGAGGTGGGGTTCTGCAGGCCCTGCCAGGATGTGTCCTGAGGACCTGGGCAGCATCCTGGGAGAGAGCGCCTCTTACCAGTTCCTCTTTGCTTGATGATGAAGTTACCAAAAATAGCATCTGAAGGAATGTTAATTAAAGGCCATGAGGAGAGTAAAGTCAGGTCTCCAAACTGGGCCAGGAAAAGTACAGAGCCCAAGAAGATGGGAACAGGGGAGGAACAATGAGACAGGAGGCTTGAGGCAGAACCTGGAGTAAGCAGAGAGCTGCAGCGCAAATAGCTAGAACCAATTTTAGCCAGGAGCTTTTAAAGAGGTAAAGACCTCAGCTCCATCTACTAAGGATTCTTGCCCCCAAATTGAAACTAAACTTGACCATACTTATTTTTATGATGCAACTACCAATGTACAAGAAATGCAGAGGATGGAAAAATACGGGTTTGCAACCAGCAACACCTGGAATGTGGGAGCATCTATAAATGACCAGGTATTTGCAATTACAAGGAAGGATGGTGATAGTGGAGGATGGAGAGAAAGAGATTTGAGAGACAAATCAACTAATCACAGCATGTAAACATTACCTGGATCACCATTCTGTAAAAATTATAAAATCTAAACATTTTAAAAAGCAATTGGGAGACAATTGGAAGTTGGAATACTGAACAGATATTTGATGATAATCAAGAATTACAGCTTAAAAGTTGTATTCTAGTTATCTTTTAAAAGACTCAATCTTTGAGGGCAGGGGTTTTAGAAATTTAGCCTGCTTCAGAGTCACCTGGAGAACTTGTTAAAACACAGATTGCTATGCCTTACACTAAGAGTGTCTAATCTGTACAACTTTGTTGGAGATTGAAAATTTCCATTTCTAACAAGCTACATGATGGGTGCACGAGGGTTCTTTCTTACTATTCTCTTTTTTTGTTATGTTTGAAATTCCCACTTTTTAAAGTTTTTTTAGGATAAGGGAAAAGAAAAAATAGAAAAAGCATTTGTCATTATCCAATATCCATTCCTTATTACAAAAGAAAAAGTCTCTCAACAAACTAGAGAATGCAAGGTAGCTTCCTCACCCTAATAATAAGGATCTATGAAAATCCTCAGGTAACAGCATACTTAATGGTGCAAGCCTGAATGCTTTCTTCCTAAGATCAGCAACAAGACAAGGATATCTGCTCTCACCATTTCTATTTGACGTCGTACTGGAGGATCTAGCTAGCACAATGAGGCAAGAAAAAGAACCTAGGTTGGAAAGAGTAAGTAAAACTGCCTTTATTTGCAGACAACATGATAGCCTATGTAAAAACTCCTATGAGGTCTACAAAATACCTAGAACTAATAAGAAATTTCTGCAGTGCTGTGGGCAAGACTAGACACTACAGCTGGGAAGGAGCTGGATGCTGTGTGGAAGGACTCTGTATCTTTATTCTGTAAAGCCTCTAGGAGCCTTTTTCACTTCTGGGTCTGCATCCTCTCACACCCTGGGGTCTTCCCTGGCTCATACTGGAAGTAAATACTGATACCTTGTTTAATCATATTTCTGCAAGGAGAGACTTCCTTAGAGTAGCGGTTCTCAAACTGCACATTGGAGCCACTTGAGGAGCTTCAAAAACTACTGATGCCTGGGTTCCACCTTCACAGATTGTGATTTAATTGCATTGGGGTATGGCCTGGGTATAGGATTTCCAATTCTAATGCACAACCTACTGTGAGAACCATTGCCCTATAGGAATATTTCTGGCCTGGTAACTTCTCTGAATAGTGAGTTTAGAAGGTAAAACTGGGCAAGCATGACTCAGGCTTTACTGGATTTTCTGTGGGATCTCCCTACCTCCAAAGTTTACCAATTCTGTTCTGCTACTCTGAGCCATAAATTGTGTGATAGCAGGCCCTGTGGCAAGGGGCAGAGGCAGCAGGAGGTGGGAGAAGCCTATGGTTTTCCAGGAGTGATTATAACAAGGTGAGTCTAGCTAATTTAGATACAGGGGAGTATCAGCAAGTCCACTTAGTCAACAGACTTAAAGCCACCTACTCTGAACTACCTACTTCCCCAACTTTTATTTGGAAAGAGTTCAAAGAATAGTGACACCTATATACTTGCCACATACATTCAATACATTCATCACTTGTTAGCATTGTACTTCGTTTGCCATCTTTCTCTTTTTTCTTTTCTTTTCTTTTCTTTTTTTTTTTTTTTTGGCTGAACGTATATAGTTCAATAGGTATCTCAAGAACAAGGGCATTTTTCACTTAACCACAATATAATTTTTACCCTCAGGAAATTTAACATTGATACATTACTATCTAATATACAATCCATATTTAACTTTCTCCCATTTATCTCAAAATTTCTTTTGTATTGTCACCAAAAATATCAGCCTCTGTACTCCGAGAGCCAAATTGAGAATTACAGGTAGAGTTTTGGGAGGATATAAAAGAACACCTTTCTTGCTTTGCCTGGTAAAGGGAGTCACAGCAGGCTGATGCCTTAGAGATGGTGAGCCAGTCTTGGAGTTGGGGTCTTGAGGTTTTATAGAAAAACTGGATGGAACAGAAAAGGTGATAACAATCAGGGCATTTTACAGGGTGTTACATTCTCTACATCTTGATAAGAACTTGCTGTTGTTATGGAGGAATTGAGGGGGGTCTGCCTATTTTCTTGAGGTTCAGTCCATGACCTTCTTTCAAGACCTCTGGGGTAAAAGGATAAGTTATTCTAAGAAAACAGTACACAGGGAGGGGGGCCTGTTCATCATAAGATCAGTTTAGCTAGAAGTACAAGCCTGAACAACTCAAAGAGCAATTTTGTTAGTTTTCTTACTCTTTCAGCACCTGTTTTAGAACCATACACTGCGTTTAACTGTCTTGTCTCTTTACTCACCATAATCTAGAATAATCTCCCTCCTTTTAAGAAGACATGACAAGTTTGAAGAGGCCAGACCATCTGTATCATAGAATATGCCATAATGATGCTTCCTTATGATTAATTCATGTTGGATATTAAGCAAGAATACCATGTCCATGATGTTATGTGCTTCCAATTGCATCACATCAGGAAGAACATAATGTCAGCTTGTTCCATTATCTCTGATGCCAGATTTAACCACTTGGGTTAAGGTAGTGCCCACCAGATCTCTTCATTTTAAAGGTATCTTTTCCCTTTGTACTTAATACATAACCTGTCAGCTGACACTGTGAGCTTATATGAATATCCTGTTCCCCAACAAACTTACACTCATTGGTTTTAGCATCTATGGAAAATCAGTTATTACAATGATGCTTGCAAAAAGTGATTTTCTAATTCTATTATTCCTTCTGCATTTTTAATCTGGAATTCTTTTGTAAAGAAGAGCTTTCCTCCCTTCCCCTCACTGCCTGCTTTTTTTGAATATCATTATGGACTCATGGATTCCTTTATTTAATGAATTATGGCCCATTACTGTCATTTGTCTTCTTGAAACCAGCTCTTGTGTTGTTTCCATATATCCCCATTAGTCTTTAAATAGTGTGTTTATTTCTGCTACAAGATGGTTTAAGCTCATCTAATATATTTCCTTCTCAAGACCTGGAATCAACAATTTCTCCAAGGAGTACCCATTCCTTTTAATTGCAGATGGTATTTGTCACATCATTTCTCTTCAAAACTTAACAGTGAAGCTTTTTATCTTTATCTGCCTGACTCCTGAATCTATCTCCAAGTTCGTTCCAAACTTGGGCAGGTGAAAAATAAGGTCTTAGGTATTAACCCCTCTACTCTTCAATACCTGACCCAGCATAATATAGAATAGGGTTACATCTTTACATATCTATATTGACCCAACAAATTAAAAGAAAATTTATTGAATCATAGTTGATTTACAATGTTGTGTTAGTTTCTGGTGGACACATGATTCAATTATGCATATATATTCTTATTCAGCAATGGAATACCACTCAGCCATAAAAAAGAATGAAATAATGCAGTTTGCAGCAACATAGATGGACCTAGAGATTATCATATTAAGCGAAATAAGTCAGACAGAGAAAGACAAATATCATATCACTTATATGTGGGATTAACAAATATTTTTTGAATGCTTACTCTGCTAAACAACCCGGATAAGATTTGAAGCAAGACAAGCATAGCCATGGCCTTCCTGTGCTTCCAGTCTAGTGGAGAGGGCAAATATGAATCAGATGACCATACAATATTTAACAAAAATACTGTAAGTGGTCTAAAAATATGCACACTGAATTCTAGGCATACAACAGGCAGTGTGATATACTCCGGGTTGGGAAAGATTTCCTTAAAAGAGGAACTGAGATCTAAGATCTGAAAAATGGATAGGAATTACTCAGGTCAAGGGGAAGGGGTTTGTGTGTGTTGGGGGAAGTGGTGGTGGTGGCAGAGAGTATGGGAGTAGTGAGTCTGGCAGGTTCTAGACAGGAACTTGGAGAGGAACTTGGAACATTTGAGAAAGCAAAAGAACGTGAGTTCTTTATTCAGTCATAAGCTAGGGTGAGGGACTATGGATGGGGTAGCTGGAAAGCTGGGCATATGCTGACTCCATAGGTCCTTAAGAGAATGTCAAGGGTTTTAGTCTTCATCATCCAAGTCATGGGAAGCCCTTAAAGGGCTTAAGCAGGAGAGAGGCAGAATAAGATCTATATTTTAAAATGAATATTGACGAAGGTAGACAAGATTGGCTGGGATAAGTGTGCATGATAACACTCCAGCTGGAAGGCCTTTGCAGTAGTGCACAGAGAGCAGGCAAGAAAAACGTCCTAGGGTAGGGGCTGTGAAATATCACTGTCACTTCCTGTTGCTGAAGCTAGCACCCACCCATTTTGTGGCTCTCTAAAAACTGCTACAGACAACAAGAAGCCTAGTTAATGGGCTCCTCTCTGAATTCCCCCACCCTCCGCCCTCAACTCCCATGCTCTCTTCCCCTTTTTTCTTTGATATTAAGAAGGGAAACATAAAAGTGAGATGGGAGTTGATAATGGTGAGAGTTTAGGAACACATGGGTACACAAGACCAACAGACAAACATGCTTCAAAAGCCTTCAAAGGCAGGGTGGAGGTCTTTGGAGCAAGAGCAAGAGATGGGATAAGAGCTGGAAATTTGTTTGGATCTTTGCCAGGAAGGAAGAAAGGATGGGCGAGACCTTAAGGGAGGGAAGTGTGTGAGCACAGAGCTGACCTTCGCCCTCCCTTTACTCCAGAAGATCTGACCTTTTGCCCTCATAAGAGGTAGCACCACCAAAAACCTGGTCTGTGCCAGCCATGGAGAGGTGGAGAATTTTAGCAGTGATAGCTGGGAGGAAGGCAGTCCAAAGAATAACCTCAGTGACTCCTTAAAGCTGCATACAATTTGTAAGCCAAGTGAAAGTATTCTAAAAAAAAAAAAGTTAAAGCTTCCCAATCCCTTTTACAATGTTAGCAAAACTGACACCAAGTCTGACAGACACAGTAAATGGAAAGAGGAAGGAGTAACATAAAAGTTACCATCTTAACTATTTTCAAGTGTACAGTTCAAGTAGTGCTAAGCACATGTACATTGTTGTATAACCAATCTCCAGAACTCTTTCCATCTTGTGAAACTGAAACTCTGTACCCATTAAACCACTCCCCACCCCTCTCTTCCTCCAGCCCCTGGCAACCACCCCTCTACTTCGACTACTCTAAGTACCTCATGTAAGTGGAATCATACTGTATTTGTCTTTTTGTATCTGGCTTCTTTTATTTACCATAATGTCTTTAAGGTCCATCCATGGTGTACCATAGGTCAGAATATCCTTCCTTTTTAAGGCTGAATAATATTCCATTGTCTGTTTGCCTATCCATTTGTCCTTAATGGACACTTGAGTTACTTCCACTTTTTGGCTAATGTGAAGAATGCTATGAACATGCATGTACAAATAGCTCTTTGAGCCCCTGCTTCAATTCTTTTGCATATATACCCAAAGGTGGGATTGCTGGTTCATATGGTAATTGTATTTTTAATTTTTTTTTTTTTTTTTGCAGAACTACCAAACTTTTCTCCATTGCAGCTGCAAAAGGATTTCGATTTCTCCAATTTACCAACCTTTGGTAATCCCTGTTTGTTTTTTTAAATGGTAGCCATCCTAAGGGGTGTTTGTGTTTCGGTTTTTTTTAAGGACATATGTTTGTTGCAGTAATTAGAGTACAGAATAAAAAGAAATGAAAGAAAAAGCAAAAATAAAACTATCTTTAAATGTTTCATTTTAAAATGAAAAAGCATAGGGTTGCTCTGTAAACATAAAAAAAACTTGTTTCAAAAATGCAAAGAGATTAATTAATAGAAAAATGAGCAAAGGACAGCACATGAATTTTGCCAGGGATAAAACAAGTAGCCAATAATTATGTGAAACGGTTGGTATCGGGTGTTGAGGAGATAAGGGTGGAAGCCTGCCTAATTCTCTCGCAACTTCCAACTGGTGAGGACACAGGGTGAAGGGGCCTCTTGCAGCTACTACAGCTGGAGGGGTGTCAAAAACACCCTGCCCTGCAAGGACTGTGACCTCAACTGGTTTATCCATTGAATTCAAGAAACCAGAGGCTGCACAGCCAGAGGAAACATTTCTTTCCCTAACACCAAAACCAATGATCTATTTGGAAAGCTCCTCAGAAGATACAGAAAAGAATTGAGCCTTTAAAAAGCTCTAAAAACACAAGTGAAACAGTCAAACTTACACAGTTTGTTTCAGAGATAAGAATGCTGGGAAAGCATTTTGGAAAAGAAGCAAGAATATGAAAGCACTCTGTTCAGACTGCAAAGCCAGACAGCACTTACCCTGCACTCATGTTGGTTATCATGCCGACAGCAAAGCCCCTCACCTGGGGATTCTGAAGGCACGGCAGCTCCCCCTGGAATCTGGAGCTGTGTGACGGTTTTAAAACATGCCCCCCAAATGCTTTGAAATACCTCCCGTTAAGAGGTGGGCTCTGTCTCCCTGATGAATCCAGTGGTCTTGTAACTGTTTTCGGCTGATAGAGTCTGGCAGAAGTGATGCTTTGTGGTTTCTGGAAATTGGTCCTGAAAGGCCATGCAGCTTCCCCCCAGTTTTCTTGGACTGCTCACTCTACAGGAGTTGCTTCACTGGGTCCTCGCTCTAGGAACCCAGCGATCATGCTGTGAAAAGCCAAGCTTGGAAGAGGCCAAGTGTTAGTGTGGCTGACAGCCCAGCTGAGCCCAGCCTTGGAGCCATCCCAGCCCAGCTGCCAGACATGTGAATAAAGATGCCTCCAGGTGATTTCAGCCCTCAGCCTTTCAAGACATTCCCAGCCTTTTGAATCTTCAGAATAAGAGGCCCCAGGCATCATGGAACAGAGACCAACATATGTGCTGTGTCCTATCTGAATTCCTGATTCACAGAACCTGCAGTTGTTGGTCTTTTAAATACCACTAAGTTTGATTTGTTGGGGTGATTTGTTGTGCAACAGTAGATAACGAAATCAAATAGTGAAATTCCTAGCACTACAAAGAAAGTAACTCCAACTACCAGTTAAGACTGTTGATTCACCTGTGTCTAGTAGAAGAATTAGTGGCATTATAGGTGCTTAAAAATCAAAGAACTCAGAATATTCAGCAAGTGATGACTTCCTGGGAATGCTGTCCTTATTCCACAGATAGATTATTCTTATAGGTGAAACTCCTGATAGGGCTGTGCAGATAGATCATTCTCAGTTTCCCATCAGTGGACGTGTCCTATGACTGTGGGGGGTTTACAGTTGCATTTGATGACAGAGAGGATGTCCTGTATTAGTCCCCCTGTGGGAAAAGGAGATTTGGTCCTAGTGGCTGTGAGCTTCCTCGACCTCAGTCTGAAGGAGAGTATGATGAGCTAGCCCCTCATTGAGGATGTCTTACCTTCTTAAATGCAGGGGTAGACGAAGCTGGGTGGGGTCAGAATAGAGAGCCCTTCTGCTCAGTCCCCACTGAAAGGAGCCCTCTCACAGTTTAATGGAGGAATGCAGCTGATAAACCCTGGGAACCTACAGCAAATACATAGGGTGTCAGATGGTCTATGGATAAACAAACTTTATAAGTACTTTGGATATGACTATTCCTGGCCAGGGATGGAAGGAGGGGATGGTAATCCTGGTGGATCCATTATTAAAACATTTTCCAGTTTTGTCTGGATCTGTTATTGAAAACATAGTAAATCAAATAAGAAGTCAGGAGTAATAAAAATTAATGGGCCTTTGGAAGGATCTTAAGACTAGCTCATGACCATTACCAGATCACAGGTTAGACACTGAATGTGCAGAATTCGCTACCAAATAAATTAATAATAATGTAGTATGTAGATATTAAAGGACAGGTATTAAAGAATTTTTCTAATCGTAAGAGCACTATTCTAGCTACAAATTTACCTCTTTATTATGTAAAATTTTGTTTTGTGGGAGGTAGTAATTAGGTTTGTTTATTTATTTATTTAATGGAGGTACTGGGGATTGAACCCAGGACCTCATGCATGCTAAGTAGGCACTCTACTACTGAGCTATAACCTTCCCCACTACGTAAAAATTTAAACATAAGAGTGGAAAGAATAGTATAGCAAATCCATAATGTTAGTAATTAGCAATCAATGGCCAACGCTATTTCATCTACAGTCTCACCCACTCTTTCCCAGCCTAGCTTATACCCCCTTCATGTCATTTCACTGGACAGTTGTAGTTCTGTCTCTTAAACTGGGGGCCCCAAATAAGTCACATGACATGGGCTCAACCGGGACCTGTTACTTAGAGCCAAACCAAACTAAGTCTAGCCAAAATCAACCTAACCAACCCACAGACCCATAGACCCATGAATGGAAAATAAATATTTGTTGTTGTAAACCACAGAAAGTTTTGAGGTTGTTAGTTAAGCAGTATTATTTGCCAAGAGTTACCTGAAACCTGTAACAAAATGTTAACAGTGGATCTCTTTGGATGGCAGGAATATGGTAGATTTTTCATTTTCCAACTCTACTTTTTGTGTTTTCCACATTTTTACTTTTAACCTATACTATCTTTTAAATTAGAGGGAGAAAACGAACATATTTGAAAAGAAGAATTAGGAGAGAAAACAAAAACAATAGAAATAATGAAGTTGTTTCTTCTTCCTAACTTTATACTTAAACTGGAATAAAATTGTTTCTCTTCTGCAGTGCATTTAAGGTTACAATCAACTAAGCATTGAAAGTTTCACATTGTAAGCATTGTAAAAAAAAATATGACTTCTTAACAACAAAATCATTATGGGCTTGTGTTGGTGCTCTTCTCCTGGAAGGCCTCCCTAATGAACACAGATGCACAGACCTTCTTTCCTCCACGGCCTCTAAACACATGAACCAAACACTTCTACCTTATTCTAACAAACCTTTCCCTTTTTTTAATTATAAAAATAAGGGAAGGAGAAACTAAAGAATCAATATGTTATTCAATTACCAACTAATTAGGGGGAAAGAATTGAAATGTAGCTCTTGCAATATTGAAGCACCCCACCATCTGTCTGTTAATAAGCCATGGTAATACTCTGCCCCATTTTCTTATTTTATATATCAGTATAAAAAGTTATTTATCAACACAGTCCATGTCTTTTTCCATATATTATCCCAGATTGTCTTCGACTGTAAAAAAGCTGTGTCTTTTATGTGTTTGCCAACTGGATATGTACTGCCATTAAAACACAGCTCCAACAAGGGCACATTTGAAAAAATTAGTGTCAGAAAACATACCGTAATCTGATGTTACTGAAATGTTTTACACTAGCAGCTTTTATTCTTCCATTTTACAATCTCTGTGTCAGAGACATGACTTTTTATTAAAAGTTCAGAGCAAAGTAGCTAGAAATACTTAAATGTATCTATATTGTTTATTTGATAACAAATGTCTGAAGTTTTCTTTCTGCCTAGAGAAAAATGGATTTTGTTTATTTTACCTGTCAAACTGAACAAAAAGAAAACATTGGGTAGATAGTTACTATATGATGTCAAACAAAGGGAATCAGCTTCCTTTCAAGAATTGTTTTTTTTAAAAACTTATAACTGGATAGTATGAATTAAATTACTTACACTAATGGCTTAAAAAACAAAATGCTTTACACATACCACACCACCACCCATCATCACCACCACCATCACCACCACCATCACCATCAGTATCACCCAGCACCATCACTACCACCACCATCACCACCACAATCACCCAGCACCACCACTACCACTATCACCACCACCATCAAGAAGAAACAGATGCTCCCTTCCCTCTTATAGCCAGGGACAAGAAATTAGATACTACTCCTTTAAATTAACTCTTTGTTTGATTCAACTAGGACAAAATATACGGCACATTCATACAAAAGTGCTCTCCAGTGAAAGAAGTAAATAATGACAAAGGTAATGTATTTTAAATGAGGAATTGCCATGCTAGGCTGCTTTGCCTGTAGGTATAAAACTGATTTATATTCTTACAAATCACAGTCTTAAAACTTCTCTCTTGGCAACTGTGATTACTCTTACGATGCGTAGGGGAATTGTGAAAAGCATTTATCTTGATTCACTTCACAAAATGGTACCAGGAAGAAAGCTGGAAAGTGATGGAGCACACAGGTGGGGGAAATATATGGATAAATACCATAATGTAAGCAATCAGTCCACAGGACACCACAGGGCTATCAACAAATGAAAACCAGAGGAAACTACATTGACCTGTGAATCACTAGTCAGGTTTGATTGCTGATTCAAAGACCTCCCAGATGTGCGTTGGGCAGTTTATTTCAATAATATGGATATCTAGTCCTCTGTGTGAAGACTAGGTGTCATTTTACCTCTGTGTGCCAGGTAGGACTCTTAGCCCCCAAACTCACGACTCTAAGAAATAGAGCCTCTTCTGTTTTTCATAGTCCAACTTGATTTCTAACCTGACCTTTATTCTTACTTGTTTGGTCCCATTTAACAGATAAAAATATACCCTCAGTTCTTTCCACGGTTTTCTCAAGGTCTGGGAAGGAGTGGGTGAGGGAGCATGACTTTTGTCTCCTTACCTAAGAGATGACCCTTGTGATGCTCACTGACCTTCCCTCCCTCTCCCCATAGATACAACAGCTCCTTTCTACATTAGGACCAGCCTCAAGGCCCAGAAATCTTTACTAGGCTCTTTCTGAACCTGTCTAACCAAATGCCCCCTGAAGCCGTTTCTCTCCAGAGACACTATCAAAGGAAGGTGAAAGTCCCCTCTGCTCTCAGAAGGCAAAGAGATCTCTCAACCTCTTCAGAGCCATTTCCTCCCTGTCCCTAGAAAATTAAAATACTGCCACTTCCCTAAGGATTACTAAACCTAGGATGATTTTCAGGGGAATATGTTGCACATATACAGTGTATTTATTTAACATCGCAGTAGAGGTTTGGGCAAACACATTAATGTTTCTGCAGTAAAATATATGAATATTGACCCTATGTGGATGAATAAAGGGATAGTCTCTCAATGCCCAAGTCAGGTTTGGCCACCAGATACACGTGCTGCAAACTTAAAACTTTGGGTTTCATAATCACAGGAAAAGATTGTGGCTCTGCAGTTGAATTTGAGCAAATTAGATATAAGTATGATGTAACTCCACTACAGTGCAATAGAAAGTCAAAAGAGGAAGGTGCTGCTAAGGTCTCATAAGATTTATAGAGATTTCACGAGGATAAAGCACTTGAACAAAGGCTGGATAACGTGTGGAAATTTGCAAAGATCAGAAAATAAAAGGCATCCCATGTGAGGAATAAAAAGAACTTAACTATACTAAATATCATCTGACATGAGGAAACTGCAAACTATAGCAATACTGAGATGATACTATGTATCTATTAGAATGTCTAAAATCCAGAAATCTGAAAATATCAAATTCTGGTGAGAATGTGGAGCAACAGGAAACTCTCCTTCCTTGCTGGTGGAAATGCAAAGTGGTACAGTCACTTTGGAAGACATTTTGGCAGTTTTAAAAAAGCTACACATAGTCTTACCATACAGTTGTGCTTCCAGGTATTTATCTATCTGATTTGAAAGCCTATGTCCTCACAAAAACCAGCATGTCAATGTTTATAGCAGTTTTATTCATAATCCTCCCACACTGGAAGCAACCAAGATGTCCTTCAATAGGTGAATGAGTAAAGAACTTTGGTACATCCAGACAATGGATTATTATTGAGCAATAAAAAGGAATGAGCTATTAAACCACACAAAGACACAGAGTATCCTAAATGCATCTTTCTAAATGAAACTATCTAATCTAAAAAGGCTACACACTGCATAATTCCATTTATATGACATTCTGGAAAAAGCAAAACTATAGAGATAGTAAATAGATCAGTTGAAGCCAGGGGTTCAGGATGGGGAAGGGTTGAACCACTGAAACACAGAGGATTTTTTAGGGCAGTGAAACTATCCTGTGTGGGAGTGTAATGATGGATATATGACATCACACGTTTGGCAAAACTCAAAGAGCTTTTAAAGCACAAAAAGTTAAGCTTAAAGGATGCAAATTAAAAAAAAATTTTCAGCAGTGGCGAGGGTCCCAGGATGGAAGGTAGAATGTGACAAAACAGTCTAACTGCATTACAAATACGTGAAACAACCTCGTTGAAGACAATGAAGGGGGAAGGTGCTGGCCTAAGTGGTTGTGGAAATGGGTGGAGTCTGTAAATGAAAAACAAAAGCAACACTAGTTGACCAAGTGGGATGTGGGTTAACAGTTCTGAAACTACTATTCATGTGTATGAGAATTGAACTGCTAAGTAAATAGACGGCAGATGCCGGGGCCAGGTTTCTCATGGAGTTACAGATAAGCAAGGGGCAAAGGCTAAAATGATCCATTTACTAATGGATTAAAATTGAATAAATCAACGTGAACTTATGTTTATCTTAATATAGCTGCAGATGGTTACACATAGAAACATTGATAGACGTATGCATATATACTGGATAGTATACAAACATATACTTCCTTGCTCTGCCAGCTGAGAAGGCCTATATCCAATAACACCCCAGTAGCAATGAGCACACCTAGCGCCAGCTTTTGGTCTCTAACACCATTCTCCAGTCAAATCCTCTTGGAGAATTCATTGATTCTAGGGCTGAATATGAAGATGAGTCTGGAGCATCTTGCAGTGCCAAAAAGTCAGTAAGTTGAGACATGTCAGAGTGACACAGAGGCCCTCTGGAAGAGCTCCCAATGACAGAAGTTGGAAGAATTTGAGCAGCAAAATGAATGAGGTGGTATTAGATTTTAACTCAACATATAAAATAGATATTCATGAGTCCATACTAGTATACATAAATGAGAAAATGAATAAATGAGAGAGAACAGGCAACTTACCCAAGCAGAAGAATTCCAAATAATTTACGTAGATAACTTTGCCCCCAAGGGGGTATCCTTACGTGTGACTGTATGTAGTGACTCCCTTCCAAAGAATAAAGTATAAAAGGAAAAAAAAAGAGTAACATTATCTCAACCAGGTGATCAGGGTTAATATCAGCAGAGAAAAGTCACATTGACAGCACATACCCTTGATTTGCTGTAACAATGATACTTTACCTCTATTGTCTTCCTCCTGAAAACTAATAACCCACCTAATCATGGGAAAACCATCAGACAAATTCTAATTGAGGGACCTTCTACAAACCTGATCAGTACTCTTCAAAACAGTCAAAGTCATCAAAGAAAGTCTGAGATACTATCACAGCCAAGAGGAGCCTAGGGAGACATGGCAACTAAATGTAGTGGTATCTTGGATGGGATCCTGGAACAGAAAAGAACATTAGGCAAAAACTAAGGAAAGCTGTCTGAATAAAGTATGGACTTTAGTTAATAATAATGTGTCAATATTGGCTCATTAATTATAACAAATGTACCATACTTATATAAGATGTTAATAATAGGGAAAACTGGGTATGCATTTATGGCGCTCTCTGTACTCACTTGGTAAATCTAAAACTGTTCAAAAGTAAAGTTTATTTTTAAAAAGCACATCCCAGCCTTTGAGGCTTGTGTTACTTTGCATTTCTCATTATTGTCATCTACTGTCTTCTTGGCCACACACCCCTATTCAGAGCACTCTCTCACCTGGCTAGTCTTCATTCCAAGATTCTTCATCACCTTAAGGATCTTCAACATTTACGGGGACAACCCCGCAAATCCAACACCATGCCTAACACTTCCTCAACATGTTTAATTCTAATGACCATAGTGCAATTTCTACATCAGCCTCTCGCTTCCAGAGCCATACAGTGCTATATCCATAGTTTGAATTTCTGACCACAGCCTATACCCTCTAATATCCCCATTCACCTCCTTCTTCCATAGTCATAGAATCCCTGGTTTTAGCTTAATACAGAGTGACCTAAAACAAAGACTACACTTCCCAGATTACTTTCTGCTACATGTGGCCCATATGACTAAATTCTGGCCAATGATTTATCACTTTTGTTATGTATCCTTAATGGACAGATCAAGTCCTTGTCTTGTCCTCTTCCTCCTTCATGCTTGTTGAAACATGTATGCAATGGCTGGAGTTCCAACACCCATTTTGGATCATGAGGTAACTATGGGAATGGAAGTGATATATGGCAGAGGTACAAGATAGAAAGTTCCTAGGTCTTAATACTAAAGTGTAACCAACCCAGGTCTGACTGCATCTCTCTGGAACTTTACATGAGAAAGAATTTCAGTCTTGTTTAAATAACTTATTTTGGGTTTTCATCATTCCTAGTTGAACTTACAAATCAGTTCACTCCCTGATTCCATCAACCCCTCACTATACCAGCAGTATAGCAAAATGGTTAAAGAGTAAGAGGTTTGACATTAGAGAGATTTGATTCAATATCTACCTCTACCACCTAATAACTGCCTAATCTCGGGCAATTTACCTAAATGCTATAAGCATTAATTTCCTTATCTATACCTTCCTCATTGTACCTACCTTATGGGATGTTGTGAGGATTTTACTGCATGAGATATATAAGGAATTTAGTAAGCATTACTGTCCTTTGAGAGTCTTGATTTCAGCTCCCATAATGCATCACTTCACCCATTCTAACTGGCATCCTCATTCTCAGCATCCTCGTTTCCTTGTCCTGCTGCTTTGTCTTTCTTGCAAATCCCCACCTTGGTCAATGCAAGTCTTTTCCATGCCCACACAATCATGGATGAACACAATTATGTACATAGGGACCATTACAAATGTATGGTCTCCAGCCTCAGTAGGACCCTGCTGGAGGCTGGGAAATATTTGAAATCTGTGTCTGTCCCTGGGCACATCCATTCCCCCTGTGTTTATGCAACTTTTCACTCTTCTCCTCAAGCCATCCCTAGAGTAAATAAACATGCTTATGCTGCTGCTTCTTTAAAAGAAAAAAAAAATTTTCCCTCAGTCCCATTATTTCTTTACCTAGTACCCTTAATCCTTCTCTTCTCGTCCCAGCTCCTTAAAAGAATAGTCATCACACTACTGCCTAAGGGAAAGGAGCAGATTTGTTGGAGGGATGACCATCAAAATCAGCATGTTCAAAACCTGCACACCATGTGTTCCTCCCTCCTGCATCCCAGTCAGTCCTGGTCCCCAGCCTGCACCCCTGACTGTGAAACACTGCGTCCACCTTACACATTTCCCTCAAGCTCATGCCAGGATGTTCCTTTCCTTTTCTCACCTGGAATTATCTGTTGGGCACACTCTGTCTTCATTTTTTGCCTGACAAACAGGCCCTCATGTCTCATGAGTCAGCTGGTATTACCTCTTCTTTCAAGCTTTTGTGAAGTCCTGCCCTCCGCCAGGGAAACTATTTTTCCTTTGTATCCCTGCAGTATGCAGATTAAAAATCACCGTTTTAACAGCTGGAACACTTGACTTGTTTACATGTTTGTCTCCGTCCATCGAAGTGTAAATTTCTGTGGGGATTGCTATGATTTGACTTGTTTTTTATACTCGGGGTCCAGCACAGAATCTGGGACATAGTAGGTGTTTAACAAACTGTTGTTTAATGAATGACTAAATCAGTAAAAGAATGAGCAGAGGAACAGAACCTGTAACAATAGCAAATATCTATATGGTGCTTCACGAATTCATTCAACACGTATTTACTGAGCTCCCGCAATATGCCAGCAATTTTCAGGCAACAGCAGTGAACAAAACAGACAAAATGTATACCCCTGAGAAGGTTACTTTCTAATGAGAAAGATAATAAATAAACAATATAAACAATAAACAACATAAAGAATAACTAAGTACATTGTATAGCATGTTAGAAGGTAGTAAGAGCTGTATGGAAAAAAGAAAGAGCAAAGCAAAGAGAGGAAAAGGTTGCAGTAGTGAAGGGGGTGGACAGGGTTGTTCTCATTATGAAAGTGAGATCTGAGCAAAGACTGGAGGGAAATGAGGGGTTTAGATAAGCAGTTACTTGGGGAAGAGCCCCACCCAGGCAGAGGCAAAAGCTAAACCATGGGGCCTAAGATGGGCATGTGCTTTGCATGGTCCAATGAACACAACACAAGGAGGCCAGTGTGGCTGGGGCAGAGGAAGCCACATGGGGAGTCTTAGGAGATGAGGACAGAGGGGCAATGGCAGGTGGAGACAGGCCATGGGAGGCTTTGGAGATTATGATAGAGATTCTGGCTTTTTCTCTGGGTGAAGTCACATGCCATTGGTGGGTTTTGAGTCAAAATGTGATGTGATCAACTTGTGTTAAGAGATGACTTTGGGTACTACATAGACAATGCCTTGTAGGAGGCAAGGGCAGAAACAGGGAGTCCTATAGAAAGTGATTCCAGAAATCCAGGCTGACATGAGGGCCCAGAAGTGGTCAGATTCCGGTGATACTTTCAGAGGAAGACTTTGATGCTGAGTGAGAGAGAGGAGTTGGGGATGAGTCGATGGTTTGGGGCCTGAACTGGAAGGAAGGCGCTGCCCTAAAAGACTTCCCTGTATTAAGTCATCAAATCTCTACACTAAACTGAGGAGGGATGTAGTGCCTTTGTTCCCACTTTCAGTGGGGACATTAAGACTCAGAGAGGTTGTCCGGGTCATCCAGCTCATAAGTGACAGAGCCAGGACCCAACCAGGCTGGCTGGTTCCGGAGTCGGTGCTGTCAACCACTGCACCAAGCTTCCCTCCATTAGAGCAGCGTCGTGGATAAAAGGTTCTTAACATTAGGTAAAAATGTGAGAAGACCAAGAATAATTCTCTAAGCTGGGCCAAAACTATTTGGCCTTGAAGTAGAATGTTTGGCACAAGAAAAATAAGAAAGGAGCGGATTCATGGGCAAGATAACACAAAGGAGGCACGGGACATGCTGACAAGGATTCGTGCAGCTTTTAAGAGAGAAGGCAGCAGATCCGAGCCCCCGGCTTTCACGATCTGGTAGTCAAATGCTTACATCATGCCTCTTGAAATTATAAGTACTGAGTACATAACGTCCCCTGGGCACTGGAAGCCAATACTATCTTGCACTAAGTCTTTTCTCTTTAGCAATCAGACCCTCACCTAAATTAACTGAATCCTATTGGCTTTACCTGCTGACACAAGGTACGGCGATATTTTCAAAATGCTACAGCTTGACTCTAGGTACAAATACTCTTTAAGGGTGTTGCAGTTTGTAAAGATGATGGGTTATATGTGCATGTACTGCCTGAACCAGTCCCAGCTGTCAGTGAAAGCCATGGCCACACTCAGCTAGCCGCATAAAAATAAGAGTCCTCTGGCCCTCTCTCTGGGGCAGCCTGGTATAACAGGATGTGGTGAGCCTGTTCCATTGTGATTGCACCTGCTGCAAACGTCTACAGGAGCTTTTGTCCCCACCCCCTTCCCAATCAACACATACCTTACTCCATGTAAAGTAGAAAGAAACAGCCCTTTCTCTCTCTCTTGGACTAGGGAGCCACCTTCTTTTCCACCCTACTCCAATCTGATGTCTGTATTCTCTGTGCTTATGTTATTTCACATTTTAACCAGTTACTACAAAAGGCTTTTAAATACGTTACCTCATTTAAGCCATACAACAATCCAGCAAGGAGAACTTGTACTCTTACTCTCATTTTATAGATGAAGAAACCAACTCTGAGAGAAGTTACCTGGCTTGTCCAAGGTCACCTGGCATCTAATATCCATGCCTCACTGCTTCAGATTCAGCCTCCTTTCCATGCCCCCCTCTCCCCCTACACACCCCAGCACACTGCTTCTCTGAATCCTGCAACACATCTCATCCTTGGTCAATCAGTAGCCAGATTGGACCCTTCCATCAGAAGCTCTCGCACATCAGCCTCTTTCTTTCCAGTCAGTCACACACTCTGGCTCCCTTCACCTCACTAATTAACTCATTTATCTCTGCCTTTAGGGTCTCATGCCCCCATCCCACCCCACCCCACCCCACCAGGTGACTCTTCTTCAGGTACCACTTTGGTCATACCTCTCCTCTCCCCCAAACCTTTGAATGCTCCCATTTGCCTGGGGAATCAAGGCTGGATGCAGCAGCAGCACGTCCCCTTGTTAGAGCCCTCCTCCCTTCCTGGTCTCATCTCTCTGTATCACCTACAGGATGCCTCACTTTCATTTGGTCTGTTGGCCATTCTCTAAACACTCCTAAAGCAAGGCTTCCCCTGGGCTTCAATTTATTATTTATTTCCACTTAGACCACTTGCCCACTAATCCATCACCCACTTTGATATTCTGTGTATCTTAAGCACATGACTCAAATTTAAATGCCTTCACAGCAACACAGATGGACCTAGAGATTATCATACTAAGTAAGCCAGAAAGAGAAAGAAAAATACTATATGATATCACTTATACGTGGAATCTAAAAAAAAAAGAAAAGACACAAATGAACTTATTTACAAAACAGGAACAGACTCACAGACATACAAAACAAACTTATGGTTACTGGGGGAAAGGGAGTGCAGAGGGATAAACTTGGGCGTTCAGGATTTGCAGATACTAACTACTATATATAAGATAGATAAGCAGCAAGTTCCCGCTATACAGCACAGGAAACTATATTCAACATCTTATAATAACCTATAATGAAAAAAAGTATATATATTTCTTTTCATATATATAAATTATATTCCTTGTCATGTATATAAGCTATATTCATATATATAAACTATATTCAATATTCAATATAGTTTATATATAAAAGTTATATATAATATATGTAACTATATTTATAGTTACATACATTATATATATTAACTATATTCAATATCTTGTGATAACCTATAATGAAAAAGAATATGAAAAGGTATACATGTGTGTATATAGGTGTGTGTGTATGTGTGTATATATATATATAACTGAATTACTATGCTGTACACCAGAAACTAACACAACATTGTAAATCGACTATACTTCAATTAAACACAAAAAACAAAAAAATTTAAATGCCTTCATGAAGCCTTCCTTGCTTGCTAAGTGCCAGGACTTTCACTTATATGGTATCTATCACTTACTGTCCCAGTAACATAATCGCCTTTGCCAGTCTGGGAGCTCCAACCTGCGGGATGTCCCAACTGGATGGTAGGTATCTTTGTACTTTGTATCACACAGGGCTCTGAACATAGCAGTTGTACAACAAATGTATAACATGCTTTGGTTAAATGAGTATTCAGATTAAAAACCACTTATCTATGCAAACATATGCAGTTAGATTCCAAAATGAAGGACTCACACACATATACATGTAACACCACAAATTTATTATAACACACAACAACCAAACCCAAACTTTGACAGTATCTACAGAGTTTCCCACTGTCTTAAAAACTTAACAGAAAAAAGGGATATTGAAGAAATATAACCTCACAATCTTACAATTTATGGCACAATGCAGTCTGCTCAGTTAAAAATTCTACTCAGTTTAAGACTGTAAATTGGAAATGCCCCATAGATACTTAAAATTTTATTTTTATATTTATTTATAATATACATGTAAGTTCCAAAGGATTTATAGAACTTTATGTCATAAACCAGGTTTTGTAGCTGGGCTTTTATTTGTTAGGTAAGCAAACTCAAAGGCAACGAGGTCCTGAAAAGTGGATGAATCCCCAGCAGAAACTCCTTTAACAACACAATGCCTATCCAGTCCTACACCAAGTGATACCCATCCTGATCTGCTGATGTTCGTAGGGAGTTACTTCTACCAGCTGTGATCTCTTTTCGTGTAGCGCTCTAGCTCTCCACCTCCAGTCACAGAATGTAGAATGCGGCTGTACCACGTGTTGCTGCTAGTTCAGAGGCACCTCAAACATTTTAAAGACTATGAGAAGAGGTTGTTCAGCACAGGTCAGAAAGTATGCAAGAAAAGAAATCAAACTCTCCTGTTTCATCTTCTTTTATTTTTGCTTCCTTTTGGTTTTTGCCCAAAAAGTCTCTGGGTCTTTGGCAATTGTACGTATGTGTGATAGCATTCGCCTTACCTCCCCGTATTACTACAGGTTGGATCCAAAGAGCCAAAACAGGAAAACACTGAGGGAACCCTGAGATCTCAGAGAGAAAATTAGAACTTCTCTTTCTTTTATCTTTGCTTTCATGTTCTTTTTTATTTATTTAAAAAAATGAAATTCTCCCCATTTATCAACCCTTATCTTCTCACACTGTAAGCAAGTGAAATCACTAAAGGTCACTTAATGGCAAATAACCTTATGAATTTGGTGAGTGTGAAGAGAAAAGGCCGTGGTAGAGACTAATGGATTAGGAGGGAGACACCTAACACTGGGAGTTTACAGTTAGTACAATTAAGTATCACTGTGTGTTACACAGTAACTGGGGTACTAATTGCTTAAAGTTATACAAGTATAAGGAGTCCTTCAAAATCAAGAATAAATGTAACAAGAAAAAAAGGCAATGAGGAAAAATTCAGGAACATCAATATTGCTGCTTCTTGGGCAAAACTCTACTGATGAGTAGTTGGGTTCTCCAACAAGAAAACATGAGAAGAGAATTTCAGAAAATAGCCAATTATAAAGAAATGAAAGCTACACAAATGAATGTCCATCTTTCGTTATATACTTTATAAGTTTGAAAAAAAGATATGCAGGCTGCTAATTAATTCCTAATTCTGGAAGATATTTTTTCAAGCAGTGAATCTGTAATAATTATTATGTAGTCTCTCACACTCTCTTTCTTTATGAGAGAGATCCCTGTAACTAAATCTCCCTTGGATAATCTCTGTGCCACCACGTGCCTCCAGTTACTTCACAAGCCACTCTCATCCATCTCTGGAAACTGTGTATAACGAATACTGAGTGGTCTAAAAATCATTTAATGTGTGCTAATGATATGAACATTTATACATCCAATCAATGTATATTTAACCAAGATAATCCTTTAAACCATGACAATACGAGAAAGTGACATTACAATATTACAGACAACAGATTTTTTTCCACTGAACCATGGAATACTGTTTCCATTGACAAATTCATCTCTTTACAGAAATACACGAAGTTTACTGTAAAACAGGAATAGCAACGTGTTTGTTAAGCCATCAGAACAATCCATCGTTTTCAAAATATTAACTTAACCTTAGTTTCAAGTGCACCCATGTACTAACCTAAAGGATCATTACTTTTAAAGTTTACCCAACAAAAGTGTTGTGAAGAAGTCTTACAAGCAGAACTGGTGCCAGCCTACCCAAGAGATCCAGCACAAATTACTGTTAGTGATTTTAAATGATAACTGATCAAAACTTCACTAACGTTCATCCACATTAGCTCTTTAGAATGGGAATTTAACTCTAGAGTAAATATGGTGTTTTCTGAATATAGTCAACAAGCAACAAAGCCAGAGTCCACAGTTAGAGGTTTCCAGACCTAGCAGAAGGAATCTATTGTACGGAATGGACATTTGTCCATGCTCAAAATATCTAATGATATTTTTCATCTATACTGGACTTCTTTGAAGACTACTGTACTGTTTCATATCCTTCTTTCATTCTAAAAAAAAATGTATTAAATAAAACTTTTAGATTAGGTTTAAAAGCATCTGAAAAACTGGCTGCTTCAGGCTCTAATTATCAGAAGACTTTACTATCTGGGAGCTTTGGGCTCTCAAATATCAGAAACCCCAATAACTTATCATAAAAATACAAGATCTTGATTTTGAAAAATATATAAAATGCACTGCACATGGAAATATCTCGATTGTCAAGGAAGACAAGCTATCAGTCTAATTCATAGACTTACGTTGTGCTTGAATTTCAGTGATCTTTGTTTTTGCAGATTCCATTTTTCACGGTTTTGGGTAGCCTCTGACCTTTGGTGTAAGCACGGTACCAAAAATGGAGAAAGAGCAGCAGAAAGATGCACCCGTAACTCATAATGACGTATAGAAAGACGGGAAACTGGTAGTTGCAATCCTCCATGAAAAAGAACTGGCCTATGTGGATGGTGATAATAACGAACTGGACCTAACAGATGAAAGAATGAGAAGTATTGTTCAGAGATGAAGAGTCACAAAGGAGCAATTATTTAATGCATTCTTTGCCTGCTTATGTTTAAACACTCTCCAGCCACATCTAGCCTACTGTTGGACAGGGAATTTAATCTTTCAGTCTAGCCTCCATGGGAGTGATAGTGGGTGGAACACTGTCAAAAATGCAGATGGGAATTTGAGACTAGTATTCAGTCCCAACAAAGTGCACAGCTCCAGGGGGTGCTATGTAAATGTCCCTGAGCAGAGCAGCGCTGCAGCTCTTTCCAACTCAGAAAACCATCAGTTTCTGACTTGAGTTTTTGACTGATGAAATGCACACACCCCTTTATGGCCTAATTTTCTAGGACAGTTTTGATTTCAAACATTCTATCCTGTTGATAGACCAGATATTCTATTTGGGGAGAAATAAAAACATTTTAATTAGAGACCCGTTAATTTTGTAGGAGCCAAAGCATCTCTGAGTCCTCATATCTGCCACCTATTCTAGATAAAAATATGTCACAGACAAAATTATGTCCCATCTGCCAACTGCAGCAGAGAATCTGCAAGGGGTGAGTGAGCACTGGTGACCCTCCTAGCGATGCCCAAGGGCTGTGTGATCCAGAATGTTCTACACAGTCTTAAGAGGGACATGTTCTGGGCTCATGTCCAGGTTTTCTGGACATCTTTTTTCTCATAATTAAAAGGCAATGTGTTCTGTAGAAACTTTAGAAAAGTAAAAATCTATACCTAAAAATAAATTACAATTACCCACAATCCATTCTGTTATAACCATAGTTAAGATTTTCACCTAGTTTCTATTATCATCATCATCAGCTTTCCTTGCATTATCTTAAGGCATGTTTAGGACATTCCTGTGCAGTGACTACAACTATTCCTCTCATTTTTGCAGATGAGGAAATCTTAGAAAACCTAAGCAATATCTTCAACATTCTCTGCAGGTATGTTTGTGTACAATCAAAATGTTTGAAATAATAATGAACAAACATCTATCCTTTTTTTATGTAAGTATTTTCTCACATTATGAAAAAGTTTTTACAACATTTAAGAATATGTTAAGTGAAAAAAGCATAATACAAAATTCTATATGCAATATAATACAAATCATGCAAAAAAGCATACACACATATGCATAGAGGAGAAAATCCAAATGTGAATGAAATAAATCAGCCCTGATTATCCCTCAGTGGCAGAATTATGTTTGCTTTTCTTTCTCTTTGCTTACCTCATTTCACCACAATGAGCATATATTACTTTACAATCACAAAAAAAAATTAAAAAGAAAGGAATTGTGAAATATTTCCATGACTTCATAATATTTTAAAGTAGGAATTTAAATAATTTATTTCACCATTTCCTTATGGTTGATTATTTAGGGTGTTGTCACTTTTGGATACAATAAACAACCCTGCAAGGATATGCTATGATATTGATTTAACATCCTGATACACTAAAACCTCACTCTCTCATCTGGGAGAACACACCATATGAATATGCTGGATTTCATTTAACAAGTTACAGAATTTTAATAGAAATTAAGCTTCAACAGGCTATCTACACCTAAATCCATACTTTCTCTTTAGTATTGCTGGCAGAATATGACACTAATTTATTACAGACTGTAAGTCTGGAAATACGAGAATCATAGAATTCTTATCTTAACAGAAGGCAAAATTTAAAGCAAATCATCATCTCCAACCCATGGTTACTCTTCAAAAAAATTGCATGCCATGTATTTTTAGGATTCATGCTTGGAAAGTATTATTAGCTCTAAATTGAGTGCCTCTGCTCCTTTGAACACTGTTTACTTGAGGACAGTATTTAAACTGATGTTATCAGAAAAAGACACTTAGAGAGAAATCGTAAATAATTTTCATGACTTTGTAATATTCCAAAATAGAAATTAAAATAACATATTTAGCCACTTCTTTATAGTTGGTAGTTTAGGGTGTTTTCAACTCTTTCAGTATATATATGACACTACCACTCTACACCTTTAATCCCCACAGTACTTTTACTATTTGGTACAAAAACAGGCTTATAATTGTTATTACTAGATAGGCAGCCCTACAGGAAGGCTCCTAAGTCCCTCAAAGTTACGTTCCCTCAGGGTCATTTAGCTCTAGAATATGGAATTTCTAACTTCTAATTTAATATTATGCCTGTTGAGGTTTACATAACTTTGAGATTATTTTGACCATAAATATATTTATTTTATATAAATGCATAAAATAGTATAAAATGGTATAAAGAAACACATGCTGGCTTAATTGACTGAGCCTCCTGGTTACTAAATGTGCTTTTATTTCAATAAAGTTCTTGACAAAGTTCACATAATACAGAAAAGGTGATGACAGCCTGCCATGTGGGGCCAGACACTTTATATCACTATGTTTTGTAAACCTTGTATTTTATTTAGTTAGTATCCTCATTGATAAGGAAGACAAGTGACTCCAGTTTAGTTTCATATCTGGTTTTAAAGAAAATTCGTTACTCACAAGCTGTAATGATGTCAAATATTTTTTCCACCACAGATATTTCTGGTAGGCTGGTCCCAGTGCACACAGTCCATAGTAGGAATACATAACTACATGTACAGCTGTATTCAGAAAGGCATGGAATGTTCCCAAACCACCTGGAAAAAAAAAAGGTGGTAAAATGGGGGCACTGCTCCTTAAAATGAGATGTATTTTAATCTAAACTGAGGTTTTAGTATAATTTCTTTAATTTTAGCAGGAAGAAAAATATATATATGAAATATCACTCTTGTTAAACAGCCATCAAATTAGACAGAGCTGGATAATACATTCATTTACTAAAATATAAAATACAAATCTTAAAAAATAAATTTAGCAAGTCTTTGTTCTGTTATAGCTTAACCTTAAGATGATCTTATGATTTAGATTTACTTTAACAAATTGAATTACCTTTTAAATATAATATACTGCTAAATAATAGTAATTAAATTCATTTTAGTGATGATTAACATATCTAAAGCACACGAAGTACGTTAATCTTAAGTGTATAACTTGATGATTATTTCTATCTAACCAGACACCTATGTAACCACCACCAAATTCAAGATACAGAACATTTCTGACACTACAATAGGTTCCCATGTGCCCTCTCCAACAATATGCCCCTCCCAATGGAACTTTTATTCTGACTTCCATCATCAACTATTAGTTTTGCTTGTTATAAAACTTCATATAAAGAGAATTACACAAGATGTATTCCTTGTGGCTACCTCCTTTCCATAAACATACTGTGTTTAAGATTCATCTGTCTTGGTGTGTGTGTTAGTAGATTGCTATTTTACTGCTGTGTAGTATTACATGATACGAATGCATAATAACGTATTTGCCCATTCTCCTATTAAAAGACATTTGAGTTGTTTCCAACTGGGATTATTATAAATAAAGCCACAAGAATATTTTTCTACATGTCATTATGTGGAATCAAATTCAATTTTTGCACTCTCCATAATTTTCAATAAATATTTTTAGTGCCACAAAATTTTGGCAGTAAAACCACTGGCTGTTCATCAACTAATGAATTAGTTGACAGTGGAGGAAAAAAAACAAGGCTCTTCCCTAAGATGCACAGTCTAGAAGAATCTTCATTCTTTAGTGTAGCCTCATTCAGCTTAGTAATGTCGACCTGGAATTTAAATTTTTCTCTAAAATATTCTGTTTTCTTTATTCTAGAATTCTTTAATTTTAGAAATAAAGCAAAACCTCACAAATGTGCCTGCTTATGTTAGAGGAAGGACTGAATTCATGAACACTGAGTTATAGAAAGCTTAAAGCAAAATACAAACTTATTACTTTGAATATAGTCTAAGAAGAAATGTCATAAAAACTGCTTCATAGTAGAAATAGTTATTTTTAAAAAACCGTTCATAATTGCAGCAATGCTAGATAATTCTAAATACTACCACTGCTAAAGTACCCCCTTAAAAGAACCTAATTTAAATAATTACTTTTAAGTAGTTTAACTATTCCCCTAAAGTCTCATTTATGCTATACTGCGCTTCATAAACTTGCCTCCCCTGAATAGAGTAAATTCACATTTCAGCTAATCTGTTAATTATCACAAATTTCAAGTCAGAAAAAACTGAATTAATGAAGCTTATTAACAACTTCCCAGCCTATTATTTACATATGGATTTGTCTTATTTCCCAAAAGAAACTTGAATAAGTAAGTGTGGTGTGAAAACACCTTTTCTAGGGTAATTTAAAAATAGAAAAGTTGTCTATTTCTGATAGTTTAGGAATCAAACTGCTTAACATGGGGACAAGCCAAACACCTCAAGTCCATTGCTGTCTCACAATTACATACACACAGGAAATCTATTTCACGCTTGATAATGAACTACATCAGATAGAGCCTTTCTCACTAAGACACTTCTCCCATTTTTGGTAGAAGAGTTCTATTTTCCACTCAGAAAGTCTCACCATTTAAATATTCTAAAATAAGGTCTTATGAACAGGAATTTAAGAAAGCACTAATGTAGCTAAGAGTGTTTAGTAAGGCTTACTGATCAAAATAAGCTATCAAATAAAATTAACTTACTTATTTTCTCTAGTAATGATACTTATTTCTAATTTTTTCATATTTAAATTTTTTTTAGGGGCGGAGGTAATTAGATTTATTTATTTATTTTAATGGAGGTTCTGGGGATTGAGCCCATGACCCTGTGCATGCTAAGCACGCACTCTACCACTTAGCTATACCCTCCTGCCTTAATAATGAATATTTTCTTAGTTATTTTAATGTTTATTCACAGAACAATCACATTTTAATAAGTAATGCTTTTCATATCTTCTTTGGAAGGATTTTCTAATAAAGTATTTTCTAAGCTTACTTTCTTCTTTATAACAGTTCTGAAAAGCAAACACCTCAGAATGAATTATAATTAGTACCATCACATTTTACTCCTTTGGTTTGGAAAAAATAAAGGAACCACCTGTGTAATTATCACAATTCTCCGTATCTCTGGAAGGGAATACATACATAATTAATATAAAAACCTGCCACAAAAATATTTTCATCATATTCAAAAGAAAATCTGGCTTGCTATTATCCCAGAGAGGAAGACAATAGGCAAACAGGAAATTAAATACCAGATAGAGATCAGCTGTGCTCAAGTTTCTAAAAGGACAGTTTAAACTGGACAGTTTCATTCTAGGAATGAAAGCCAATGCCACACCACACTTCTGGAAATACTCAAGTCTTGTTGTTGTGCTTGTCACTGAACAGACATCAGGTGTACAAGTGTTTACTAGCGTCCACATGAGACTGAATAGAAGTGCCAACTTATGGAACACATGAGAGAGAAGAAAACATAATTTTCTACTATTTGCAATTTCTAAAGCAGAAGGGGGATCAAGGTGTAGACAATGAACCCATTGCAAAGTGCTTTATGTCCATGAACATGGTAACACTGAAAACTTGAGGCATAGTATATGTTTAAATGTTCATCACTGAAAACATCGCTTGTTTTTGAAATGGAAGCCAGACTAACAATGTACTCAAAGATAGAAATCAGAAAAATGCTCAACTCTATTCTTCAAACAAAATTTATTTTTCCCATTGTAGAACTAACAGATAGTCAAACTAGAAAAATTAGAAAATACAGAGATGGATAAAGAAGGAGAGGGAGACCACTTTTGTCTCAGTTATTTATAAATCACTGTATTTATGGCTATTATCTTCCTATAGATATTTTATTTATTTTTATTTTTCAGTGTTATAATAGAATATTCTGGTCTTATGAAAGAAATCTGAATAAATAAATTATAAGGATGTGAAAGCACCTTGTCTAGCATACTTTAAAAACAGAATAGTCAGAATAGGCATCTATCTCTGAAAATTTAGGAGTCAGGCTGCTTAACAGAAGATGAGTTAAATGCCTCTCAATAGCATTTGCATTTCACAATTATACACACAAGACGTCACAACTATTCTATTATTGGATGTTTAGGTATCTTCTAATTTTCACCAACAGAAATAAGGTGTCAAAGAACATCACTGTTGGAAGAACTTGAGAGGCACAATATGCAAGTGAGAGAAAAAAAACATAGAAAGTAAAGATAAGTAAAAAAATGGAGATTAAATAATATAACTACCTTTGATCTGTGAAATGGATACAAATGGGACTATCCTGTTATAATGTGAGTTCAATTTTTAAATTAACATATGTACATTATAAGAAAAACAGCTACATTTACTTTAAAAAACTCTCCACAGATAAATGCCAATTTAGGGCAAGGAGATACCTCACATACTGGAAAATCCTACATCCTTAGGCCATGGTAGGGACAGCCATTTTGGCTCCCTGAGGTTCTGGCTTATCCATGTCCCCGCATACACAGAGACATGCAGATTTTCCCTCCATGCGTAGGGAGTCTAAAACTCAAGCAGGAGTTTCTCAGTTGTGGTTTCTCTTCCCTTTGTCTTGCAAAGTCAGAATGCCTGATTGATGTGAGCTATTCACAGAAATGTCCAAGCATTCATTGCCTAGTATGGGTTGCAGGCCTACGCGAAGCCTTCTTAAACGTAAGAAACTGGCACAAATAAATGCCCCAACTAACCTTTGCTAATAAGATAACAATATATCCTTGAGGATATCCCTTATTTAAACTTTATGGATAGGGTAAGATTACTTACCTGCTTGTTATCTCATATTCTAGATGTTCAGAAGCATAAAACCAAAACTAATTAAAGACCCTTCTTGCCAAGCTTATGAGTTAAACTACATTTGACCTAAAACACAGTATCAAGACATCCTTTAATATGGGAAAGTGCTTGGTGAGGGGGGAACAACCTCAATCTGACCCATCTTCTTTAAAGTAAATAAATAATATAAAGAAAATCAAGTTGTTATGGAGATGGGATGTGTATCAGTTTTTGGAAATTTGGAAACAAAGAAGACCCAGAACTTGAGATAAATACTGTAACTTCCTGGAAACATACGAGGAATAGTTATCTAACTATATTCCTATAAACCCAAGGTTTTTACATTTTTATTTGTTTATTATTTATTTATTGAAAGAAATTTAATACTACTCTATAGGAAAATAATAAAATCCAATCAAAACAACTAAAGGATATGTGTAGAAGCCTATACCCAAAGTTCATGCACATTTAAGAGTGTGGGGTGGGGGAGGGATCTAGTTTGGAGTACTATGTTTATGTCTCAGATAATTAATGAAAGTCAGAAGTTTGATTAAAGTAATTCTTTGACGTTTTGAGATTCTTTTAAATCACAGTTAAGAACAGAATTTATGCTTACAGCATACAGAAATATTATCATTTATAACACATGATCCCAACTCTCCCTTGGCTACCTGCAGCAAATTTGACTCCAAACCACCAGGTCCATGGCATGATGGTATGATGGAAGACATGCAGGAAAGTCACTTGACTATTTTTCTTACGTAGAACAAAAAAGATCTGAAATAATTTAAAGAAAATCAAGTTCATATAAAACCATGCAATAATTTATCTAGTGTTACAAAGTGAAAACTATTTCATGTTGTAATGTGCTTTGAAAGAATTGGCTTATAGAAGGCTTACAGAAGCTGCTGATTCTTTAAGGGGCAGCTCAAAAGCGAATTAGTAGGAGAGAACTTAGGTATGATGCTTAGTCAAGGAAGAACCAATCAACAGGTGAAAAAATATTATGTAGACTTAAAATCAAAGGTACAAAGTGAAGAATATGACCAAAAATTACTGAAAAAATGTTACTGGTAAAAAATTCTGTGAATTTTGACATATATGGGAAAGCAGAGATGTTTAAGTCCTAGGACTGGAATTCTACGTTGCTCCTTAACATATCCTACTAATTCAGATAAGGGATCAAGCAAACTGAAAGAGAACTTGAAGCAAGTCAAAAGTTAGCCAATTATTACTAAAGAAAGATGAAGCAGGACATACTTGAAGAGTTAATAGGGGAAACAGGATGGAAAAGAAAGCAAAGCTGCTTAGGAAAAATGAGAAGGGCAACCAAAGCACCAACCAGGTTGAAACCCAGTGGTTTACAGAAACTCTATGAACAAACAAAGATGTAGGATAGGAAGGCTGTGAGGGGGAAATTCTTTTTTTTTTCCCCAAAAAATATTCAAAAGCAGAATTAAATGTTCAAAAATATTCAAAACTCAGAAGATCAGTGATGAGTCAGACTTCTAAATAGGGGACTAAACAGAGTAGCAGAAACAAAAGTATTCATAAGAGTATCTGAGAAACGTGGTTCAGAGGACATATAGGCAGCAACAGTTTCTTTATGGAACCTGGCACTGAGAACATGCAAAGCAGAAACCATGAAGCGAAAATGCATTTGCTTATGCACATGGAGGAAGGCAATGTGGTCCAACAGAAAAAGCCATAAACCAGCAATTTGGGGTCCCAGTCCCAGTCAGTAGCGGCATTCCTCTGGGTGAGTCTTGTAACTTTCTGGCTTCCATTTTTTTTTTTTTTCAGATTGAGTGCTCTGAGCTAGATCAGTGGTTCTCAACCCTGTCTGCATATTACAATGTCTGAGAAGGTTTTTTGTTTGTTTGTTTGTTAGCTTTTAATGGAGGGACTGTGGATTGAACCCAGGACCTCCTGCACTCTACCACTGAGCATACATACCCACCCGCTCTTGTTGGTTTTTTAAATAGCCACGCATGATCTCTAAGTCTAGACTCTCTGACTCCAAATCTCTGTGGGTGGGACGCAGGTTTTTGTTTTCTAATGCTATTAAGTCTACAGTACCACAGGATTGAAAACCACTGGACCACAGCAGGGGCTCTTAAAGTCAACAGCAATAACATCACTTGAGAACTTGACAGAAATGCAAATTCTTGAGCCCCACCTGAGATCTACTGAATCAGAAATTCTGAGGGTGGGGTGCAGGCACATGTGTTTTTAACAAGTTCTCCTGGTGATTCTAATGAATGCTAAAGTTTGGGAACCTTGGGATTCTATACTCAATAAATTCTCCTTTCTAATTCTAACATTTTGTGCAGCCAGCTGAGAAGGTAAAGCACGTTGAGATTTGCTACAAGAAATGTAGTTGTATATATTCTGAAGAGAGAACACACTTATCAGTCTTACATCCAGAACTGATTCCAGACAACTAAGATCCACATGCCACAAAGATACAACGGATATCCAACTTTCCTTTGTTTCTGGAAACAAAGGTGCAGAGCTTTCTCCTCTCATCCTGGATCCTAATTTGTGGCACTTGCTTCTCCCAGGGCCCCGTCACTCAAAGTCAGAGTTGATGCACAGGAAGGGAGAAGACCCAGGAAGCATGGACTTCAGAAAAGCAGCTGGAAACAGTTTTGATATTACCAAAATTATTGATAAATTACCCAGGGGTAACTTAATATTCTAGTGTAAGTTTATGAATTTTGAAGCAGTTATTCTCTTAAAGGAGTATGAATGACACAGTACTTTGATACAGAGAACGAAAGGTATTCCCTGCTTCTTGCTTCCTGAACTTCACAAAACAACTGTCATCAGTCTTTATAAAGATGCACAGTTTTGTAGTGTATGTGACAGTTACATTCTTATCTTAGCCAGATGTGTAGATACATAAGAAAATCTTTTGGAGTTTGCAAGAGACTGAAAAATAACTTCATCCTATCTATTCTCTAAAATTGCTGATAATAAAAAGTAGAAGATAATAGTAGGTCTGCCTGAGAAAGAGAGATAACCAAAGTTACCAGACAACTGAACACTCAGTTTATTGCTTTCATTGAAACATCAAACATTTATCAAATATGGTGACTACATACTCACAGTATCTAATAGCTCAATAAATTTGGAGATGTAATAAAGCCAGCAGGTGCGTGCCATCTGCAGAAACACACAGAGATATGAATTTTATTTTTTTTAACATAGAAGAAAACTTTATTTTTTCTAATTTTGGCAAAATTCACATTACATAAAATTTACCATCATAACCATTTTTAAGCAGACAGTTTGGTGGCGTAAAGTACATTCACATTCTTGTGCAACCATCACCACCATCCCATCCAAAGAACTCTTTTCTGCTTACAGGACTGACACTCTGTACCCATTAAACAATAAGTCCCCATCTGGGAATCCAGCCCCTGACAACTACCATTTTACTTCCTGTTCTCTGGATGTGACTACTCTATGGACCTCATACAACAGAATCATACAGTATTTGTTTGTCCCTTTGTGCCTAGATTATTTCACTTAGCATAATGTCCTCAAGGTTCATCATGTTGTAGCAGGTGTCAAAATTTCCTTCCTTGTTAGGACTGAATAATATTCTGTTGTATGTATATTCTACAGTTTATTTATTCATTTGTCTAATAATGGACATGGGTTGCTTCCATCTTTTGGCTAATGTGAAGAATGCTACCAACATAGGTGTACAAATATCTCTTTGAGTCTCGGCTTTCAATTCTTTAAGTACATATCCAGAAGTGGAATTCCTGGATCACACGGTAGTCCTGTTTTTAATCTTCTGAGGAACCAGATATAAACTTACTTTTAAATCCAAGAAATTCAAAAAGAAAAGCACTAGCCTTCATTTTACAGAAAACTATACACCTTTGATTTTTTCTTATAATGTTTTAGCTTTTTTCTTAACACGTACAACCTAATAACTGAGTCATTTACTCATTCTGATTTCACATTCAGTGTTTACAAATAGAGCCCCCAAAGGTTTAACATTGATTTTGAGTTACAAGTTTTTCCAAAGAGAAACTTACCCTCAATGCTGTAGGTGATCGTGAATAGTCAACAATTTCACATCGTAATGAATAACCTGTGCCCCAGCCAGACATCACAAACTGCAAGAGAGCACACGCATGTTAAAGAAGGAAGCATTTTCTCAACAGCTACAACAAAGGAAATTATGACCCGCTGAGTCAGCAGTCAGTGCAGAAGGAAAAGTGGGCGAGAACAGTTACAAACCAGGAACTCGCTTGATATCAAAGCATCAAGAATTTTCTGAATCGTAAAGTCATATTTATATAAACTGTGTTCTGACTAAAATGGCTGGTTCTTGGAATGACTATTCTAATACAATGGAGAATAAAACACTAGGGATGTTTTGTTTAAACAGCAAATACTGGTAGGTAATCTACCTTGTGTATATCTATATGTGTCTGCGCCTATGTTTGTGTACTCTGAAGGAGGTGACTGAGTCTGAATTCAGTCTTTTCTGATGATTTCCAATCTTTGCAGTTAGTCAATACACAAATGGGCAAATCAACTTTCTCAATGTACTCTTCCGATGACCACAACAACTGGGTTTTTCCTGTCTTGGCTAGTGGATGGAATGTGAAGTGGTTGTCTATGGCTTTTAAATCAAGATTGACCAAACACAAGACTCACATGTTGGTTTTCCTTTAGATCCCCATGACAAGTAAGAGATGAAAATATTAACAATAGAGTGCAGTCTGGCAAGCCTTAATTCCAACACACCCACAAAGTGACCTTAGACTAGTGATGAGAAGAAAAGGCCCATTATTGATAAGTCTGAACCATAATTCAAAGAGTATATTGACATTCTTTCAGTTTGATAGTGGGAAGGTCTCCTTTGCAAAGACTATCTGAAAATGTAAAGCTAAGGACTCTACTTTAAAATTAATGTATATATTAAATGGTTGGCTTAATTTAGGGTTCTGACGATATGACCAGTTCTCTGCCATTCTATTTTCACAGGTGCCAACATCTTCCCTAGAACGTCTTCTCTTTCAGCATAATGATTATATCATGTCCTGCCACTGAAGTACATTTCAAGTTTCAATTTTTAATTACTATTAAAGCTGAAATGACAACTTCACGATAAATTAACTCCTAAAGGCAAAAGCTTGTCAGGCATTATCAGAATGAGATTTTAATGGTGAAAAGAAAAGAAACAAGGGAGAAAGAAAAACCATTTAGACTACGGTATTTAAAAACACACTATCCTTTTTTGATATTAGCTCCTAACTTGATTTTTAATAGAATTTAATCACACTGTTAGCTTTGTAAGCTATGAAATCTTGAAAATTAAGATTCAGGAAAGTGTAAGACACATCTCCTGGGTGAGAAAAATATCTTACAGAAACAAGTCTATTAATTGTCTCAAAGGAACAAGGGAATGTGGGACAGAAGTAGTTAATTCTGTTTTACAAAATCCTAATCTGTCAGTGAGTGTCTTCATATTCTCTTGCACTTGGACTCACTTCTGACTGATGCAAGTAACACTCTAAGTCCATTTACTCAGCCTGGGATGACCGATCCCCCACTTTGCCCTACCCCCCAAACAAGCGCCGTGCTAAACAGGAGAAGCTGTGTGATGTGGTGGCTTCTGTGGGGTCTTCACTGCTCTCTCTTCATTAGTGTCTGACAGGTGCCAAGTATCTAGCACCTTCAAACCATCAGTACACAATAAGGCAAGTGGGTTCTGGTAGTCTGATGCACTCCCTTTTGCCTTGTCTGTATTTGCCCCAACGTTCCTAGTGGAGGTATACACTCTGTATACCAAATGCAGTCATGTTCCACCCAATAAACCATGTGTTCTGACATGTCCTGGAGGTGACACGCTGCTCAGCTGTCAAAAATCTCTGCTTAAACAGAAAGTGGAACTTCATGCTCTCCAGATACTAAGTTTAAGAACATTCCAAAAGTCTGTGGAGCTTTTGACATATGTGTCTCTACTTCAGGCTTTCACAAAGGAAGAGTAATAATTTATATTTTGCAGGTAATAACCCCCAAAACTGGCATATAAGTAACTCCGGTATTAGTGGTTAATGGGAGATAGAAACTCTCAGATTCAGATAGTTTCAAATCTTTTGTTGTAATTACTAAAATAGGAACCAAAACTTACTGGTTATAATTGGATTCCCTCCTGAGAAATTTATTTGGGGACATTACATTAAATGACACAATCACAGAGTATAAAGGGACCTGAGAGACACCTTTGTTCAATCTTGATTCTATAAAATGAGAGAACTGAGACCTAGTGACGTTAAGAGACTAGCTCAAAATTAGGTAGTTAGTAGTATAACTGGGACTAACTAGTCCTTGGTCTCCTGGCTTTCAGGCCTTTTCTTAGCACTGTCCTATAGTAGGTTATATTCTATCTCTGATGACCTGCTAAAAGCATGTACTTTTGCTGCTCCTCATCTCTACTCTATTACTTCTTCTCTTTCAGTTGCTTATGCTCCAGAAAGGACAGTAAGATGACCTGTGAATTAATTTTGGAAATAAAGTAGAAGGCAGCAAGGTAAGTCTGGACTTCAGAGAGGCCTGTGAGAAATGAGGCCAGAGCAGATTTAAGGTGATCCGATCAGGTAGATCTATCTGTGGCAGGAATCAGGTTGGAAGGATGCACGTGCAGAGGCCCGAAATGTTCAGAGAAGCCAGAGGGGTCAGGCTAGGCCCTCCTGAGTCCCAGGTGTGTGGGAGGAAGCACAGGCTGTGTGGCAGAGGAGGAAAGTAAGGAGCAGAGGATGAGGAAGCTGGCCAGCACTGGAAAAGCAGCAAGGACTCCCAGGAAAGGAGGTAAGAGAGGGTGGCTGAGACCTGTTATCAGCAGAATGGGAGAGAAAGAATTCTTGAGTCTGCTTTTGGGTCATGGAAGAGCTCCATCTCTCTTACTGGCAAGTAAGGGACAGCTTCCCTCACCTGCTGCTTTGTATGAGTCTAAGTTCCCTGTCCCCCCAAAGCCCAGCTAAACCAAACCAAAACAGTCCACTGTCTTACAGCTCATCAGGGCAAGCAGAAACAAAAGGTTCCTCCCATGATGATGACAACTCATTACAAACTCAGATGAGCTCTGGTATCAGACAGACCTGGATTCAAACATTAGTCCTCCACCTACCAGCTACACTACTTTGAGTGAGTTACTTAATTTCTACAACTGAGTTTCCTTAAAACCAACATTTATGGATTCACTCAGTTGTCTTTTATGATAAACTATGTGCAAGTCCCTAAACTTAATGTTAATTTTTCTCACTACCCATGAGGTAGGCCATACTAAATATCTGGTCTATACATCACAATTTTTTGGCAAATATCGGTTCTAGTGAGCTAAGTTTCTGAAACCCCTTGAATCTTGGAGAGTTACCCTTGCAGTCATAACAAGAAACATCATGACAGTTAAACACAAAGACTCAGGCAGAATTCTCCCATGAGGAATACTGAAGACACTTGCCTCATAACACATATACACAGAAAAGAGTACTATGAGAAAATTGTACGTTATCATCACTTTCTTGAGTTCAAAGGGCTTCCGATTCTCCATGAGCTTTGGTCCCAGAGAAGTGACAAAATAGACATAGAGCCCCAGGATGACGGTGTGTGGCAGAGGCGAGGACATGAAGAGCCAGTCTTCAACTCTTGGATCTAAGGGGAAGACAAGATGTAAGTGCACATCCATTTAGTGGAGTGGTAAATGACAGCAGCCAGCATTTAAGTGAGCACCTAGAAGGTAATGTTGACAGAGAACTGTCTGGTCAGTGATCACCCCAATCTTCAGGAAGTGTAAAGGGAAATCACCAGGGATAGTGATGGGGCTGGAAGGAGTAACCCTGGGCTTCAAGGAGCAAACGGAGGTAGTGGTTACCAGAACCCAGTAGAGAGTTATGCGAAGAAGCCCCCCAGGTAAGGAGCTGTGACCTTCGGTTGAGGGATTTAGCCAGCACGAGCCAATCCTGGAAGTAAGGAGCCAGGGGAATCAATATCCCAGCCCCACCTCCTCCCTCTCTCTAATTCAGTGGGGCTCTCCATTGGCTGAACCCAACCAGAAACCAGAAGGCAGGGGAGCAAGCCCATGGATACAGTCTACTGGTCATTCTCCAGGGCCCAGCGCAGGCTACAGAGTGGATCTAAAGAAGAGAAGACATCGAGCAAAGTTTTACCATCCATCTACAACCATAAGTAATATGTCAAGGTTCTCCATCCAGACATTCTCTTATATATAAAAATATGTCCAGGTTTGCTATTTCTTAACTTTCTTCTTCCCCCAGGAAAAGTGGGACATTTCCATATATACTGTGTCATAGAATTGAAAGGGACATTAGCATCATTTAAGTATCTAAAGTGTGGGCAAACCAACCTGACATTTTAAGCAAAAAAGCAAAAACAAACAAAAAAACATAATAGCCTCACAACTGTGTTAAAAAGAAATTCCCACGGTCACTGCTAGTTCCAAGCCAGGAGAATTAGACCAATTAAAAATTGCAACTCAAGAGGAAATGTGATTAATTCTATAACCTTAAGAAGTTCAGGTGCAATTTTCCTAAATTGTCGCATGAAGCCAGAATAGTACAAAGGAAAGGAAGTATGGACAAGTTTCTAGGTGCATCTAACTCAAAACTGAGTCTTGACTAACCTTAGGTTGCTATATACCATCACCCTTGTTAACTGGAAAAGAAGAGTGGGCAATATAGCCCTTGTTCATTGCTAATGATATAACCAATTACTGAAAAACACTCAAATATCCTTTAAAATCTGGCTTCTTACCCAATGCAAAAATTTCTTCAATAGACTCCATGATTGATAACTCACTTGGCCTCAATTTTATTGCTGGAAAGCTCACATTTGATTCCTAAATGATCTTGGGTATGGCTGCAACTATTAATGATGATTTATTCCATACTGAAATGGACTTCCCTCAAAAATACTGACAGATGTCCTATCTCAAAATATTAAATAAGCTCAAAGTCAGCTCTAAGATGGACCCCAAAATATTTAGAAATTTAAAATATGATAAAGAAAGTCCCATAAACAAGTAGGGAGAGAAAAGGAGACAGAATACTTGGGAGAAAAATGAGTTTGTTCCTTATCTTGTATCCTATCTAAGCATGTTCCAAAATATGCAATGTAAGAAAGATATTTAAAGTCTTTCCACAAAAAGTGGGGAAAGGCTACTAGGAATGCTAAGTTAAACAAGGTGCTTTTTTGCAGGATTTCTTAGTGCATCGTGTTTGTTGTGAATTGCTAAGATGAGGATGGTGGTATGCAGCATTCCTCAAACTTCCTTGGCCATGGAGCCCTGATTTTTTTTTTTTTTTTTTTTTTTTTTGGTAGAATACCATTTAACACCTTGTGGAACTAACGCTCTGTGGAACACACTTTAGGAAAGATAGCCCTCTTTGCTAAAATAAATGTATAAAAGAAACCATCAAAATTAAGCAATGATAGGAGAAGAGCAACAGGATCAGATCACTTTGAGATCTAGTAAGGAGGCAGAAAATACAACATTGTATAAACAGTCAAGTATGGGGAATGAGAGACAGGTGGAGGTGAAGGAAAACACTGAGTTTTTGTTTTGTTTTGTTTTGTTTAGATAACTCTGCTCTCACTGAGATTAGGAATACAAGGTAAGGAACAAGATTGGTCAGGGAGAGATGGCTTATGTTAGAGAACATCTTACACCTGGGGTGCCTGTAAAACATTCATAGGGAGACCCCCAAAGGTACCTGGATATATGGATCTGGAATTAGGAGAGAGATCTGGGCCAGAGATGCAGCTTTGGAGGTTGTCATCACATAAAAGATGAACCCAAAAAAGGAGTGAATCTAGCTTAGGAAAAGTGGGCAGAGCAAGGAGAGTAAGTGACCGAAGTCAGAATCTTGAGGACTCAACATTCAAAGGAGGAGTGGTAGAAGAGGAAACTAGAGAAGACTGGGAAGGAGCAGCCAAAGAGGTAGAAGGAAAACCACAAAAGTAAGGAATCTTGGAACCAGGGGAGGGGTGAACTTCTGAAAAGAGTCAAGGTATCAAATGTGGCAGAGAGGTAAAGGAAAATGTGGGCTGAGAAGTGTCTCCGGATTGATGCTCTCAGCAGGAACACTTTCAGTAAAGTTTCATGCACAAAAAGGAAACTCAGCAAAAGTTTGCTGATGTTCATATGAACACAAAGTTCTCAAAATTTGAAAAAAAATTTCTATCAAGATCGTCACAGTTTTAAATCAGGAAAAGCTCTGAAATCAACCCCCCCAGGTACACATCACCCAGGTCTTTTATTGCTTCTATTAGTACCCCTTCTTATTTTTAACAAGTTTCCCAGGATATATGGGTGCCAAGTACAATTAAAAAGGTCACAAGGAGCCCTAGCCACAGGCCCGTAACTCACCAGGGAAATCTCAGTGAAGAAAAGTTCCCACAAAACTGGGGACCAAGGGATAGAATTAGAACTGATCAAACTTTGATCGATTTCTTCCAACAGTGGGTAGTCCAAACCTTAGATATATGAATATCATAAGCCATATTAAAATGTCTAGTTTTTATCTCCAATGAAGTAAGGACTTAAAACCAGTACCAAAAGACGACTTCTAGAAGGATGGTAACATTATCACCTTTGGATGGTGACAATACAGATGATTTTTTTCTTTCTCTTTATAAGAAATTTTAAATGGTTCTCTTATTAATAGACATCACAGGTATGATTGAAAGCTAGTTTTTTTCCCTTTTGTCAGTAAAGGAATTCCTGAATTAGAGATACTTTATTTTACTCTTTTATTGGCTCAGCAGGGGCGGGGTTGGGGGTAGATATCAAATGACATTATCTTTCTGTTCTTCCACTGGCAGTAGGAAAAAAAAAAGCCAGGAAAAGCATGCTGGGCTGGCTCAGGAAGCAGAAGAAAATAATTTTAAATAAATCACTTTTTCCTGTAATTTAACATTTTAAGCACACTTTTTTTTTTTTTAAGACCCTGAGTGTGACTTTCAAGTTCTATAGACTTTTAAAAAATCTTATCTTTTGGGAAAAGCTGGTTAATTAAATTTCATGTTATTTTCAAAGAAATAGCAGAACAAAACACCAAGCTTTTTAATCCTATTTCAGCAAAGCTCTGGAGTGTGCCAGTGGCACTCTGATCCTGGTTCACTGACTCATTATGTGACCTGGGGCCAATGACTTAACTTCTCTGTGCTCTGTTTCCTCATCTGTGATTTGGGCATGAAACAGCATTCATCTTGTAGAGGATTTAGTGACTGATTACATGTAAAGAGCCTGGCACAATCTAAGTGCTCAGTAAGCTATCTACTATTACCTCAGCAGATCTCAATTCTGTCAGCACAGCAGAATCACCTTGGGAATGTTTAAAAATCAAACGGGGGTGAAAAAAAAGACCCTGATCCAGCCAAATCAGAATCCTAGGGTATGGGTCCCAGGCAAACATATTTTGAAAAAAGCTGCCAAGGTGACCATGATGAACCCTTCGTGTTATGAACCGAGGGTTCAGTGTTTCCTTCACTTACGCTGAGGGCCTCAGTGTCCCTCGCTCAGTGCTCTGCAGTCTTTTCTGTGGATTCCCTGCTTCCTGATCCAATCTGCTGCATCCTGTCTTCTATGCAAGTGTCAAATTCACTTTCTAGAAGTACAGCTTTGCTCAGATTATCCCTCTGCTTAAATTAGCTCTCCCTACTGAGCAAATCAAATTTAAAGTCTTTAACATGATGTCTGTGACTCTGAGGACTGTTCATGTTTCCTGCCTTCTCTCTCGGCAGCAGTGATACCTCTCTGAATAGGGAGCCCACTCCCCTGTGAGGCAGGGGGCACCCTACAATGGGATGTCTGCAAGTCGCAAGTCGGCTGTGGGTGCTGACTTGACAAAGGGGCTGTAGAAAGGACTGCTCAACAACATTTAAAGTTGTCTGCCTCAGTCTGTGATCCCACAAATTACAAAAGGTTCAGGGGTGAAGCGAGCACTGAATTCCCTAGAGACAAGAGACTGTTGAGGATGGGAGAACTTCCTGTACCTTCCCTTTAGCATCCAAGTTGGGTGGCAGTGTTACGAGCAGAGCCGAGAGGAAAGCAGAGGATGGGCAGGCAGGCTGCCTGACAGTCCATATCTCAGTGATCATCCAAGTTCTGACTTATCACTAGCCTGATCATTCTTTTCTAAGAGAGTTCCAGGAAGAGAGTACAGGGGAGTACAAGGGCCACATATATAGAATATTAATGAACTTTTCCATCCGCTGCTTGTACGAGGGTGTTCTCTTAAGTGGCATGTACTAGCTCAGAGAGTACACCCTTTAAAATTCCAAGCACCAAGACGATGCAGAAGCTGGAAGGAAAAGCAAACATGTTCCTCTGGGACTTTGTAAAGTATTAAAGGTTCAAAGTGGCAGCAATCTTACTCAGACTCTGTCTTCTTGCACAAAGATCACAACTAAGTCTGAAAAGTCATCATTATTACTATCCAAATACTAGAAAAGCTGCTTTTTTAACACTAAAAACATTGTAGCATTATTTCAAAAATTGACATTTCATACCCCAGAATCACAATAAATCCTCTTTTGGCTTAAGTATTAATTAAACCATTTTTATAATTCTGTAGCTGTGGAATTTTCCACATGAAAGAACTATGCATGACCCCTACTTTTCTTGCTATCAGAAAACCAATGAGTATCAGTAGGTTTCCCAAAGGCTACTCAGGATTAGGGCCAAAGCCAAGAATACACTTGAAATTCTTGGCACTTGATCCTGGGCTCAGACCTTTGCAGGGTAAGCAAAGTAAAACTGGACTAAGATGGCCAGAGATTTAATGGCTCTCAGAGATCAATATCACACTAAGCAGAAGCAAAAACCTTTCCTGTTACACTTAATAGTGTTCTCATAAAGTTGTAAATCTTAACCACAGAACACTTTGACCCTTCTAGACCCTGACAGGGAGGAAAAAATGTGAAGAAACTTTTTTAAAAAGTGATTTGCTACATTAAAAGCATTTGAAGGTGGCGTGAGGGAGGGTAATAGGTCAGTGGTAGAGAGATTGCTTAGCATGCACGAGGTCCTGGGTTCAATCTCCAGGGCCCTGTTTGAAAATGGAAATGCTCTATCAATCATCTAGAACAACCACCACTACCACTGTGTTGGCACACTTCCAAAATAAAAGAGCATTTTCATGCATATTATCTGGTAGTCGGTGATATCATTCTTACCATTGCTAACAAAGAACCTGAGACTCACAGATGATAAACTTAAATCTAGGTCTTGTCATTACACACCCTCCCTCCTCACCCAAAACTTCAAATTAGCATCGTCTCAGAAAGGGAGCATAGCCTGCTTCTTCCCTCACCCTCCCTGCAGGACTCTCCTCTCTCCCTACTCACCTCCACCCTTTTGTCATTTATTTTTCTGATCTATTATTACTGAGCTTTTCAATGTAATTATTCCTAAGAAAAAGTTAAGAGTAGACCCATGAGTAAAAGCAGAAGGGGAATTTAGAAGCAGTTCACTTTAAAACATTTTGTACCTCTAACACTGTATAGGTGCCCATCATCATCTGAATCTATTTGGCTCTTGATTTAGGACACTGATTATCTGACCTTCTTGGGTTCCTGCATTTGATAATGAATAGCAAGAGTTAGAAAGCAAGGGATCTGTTCTTCCAAACAAGTCTATTCCTAAAAAATGTATCCAAACTACTTGGTTCCCAAGTTTAAATCATAAGAGTTCAGGTAGCATGGGTACACCTCTACTTTGAAAAGAAATTAAAATATCAGTATTTTTAAAAATAAATAAAAACCATTAGAACAAAACCTCCAAAATAGTTTTTAAATTAAATAATGAATTTATAGGCCCTACTGTAAACTTTCAGAGAAGGATGGCCCCTAAGGAAATCTATATGCAATCTGTATCATTGCATAAGTTGAAAACCCAAGGGAAAAAACAAAAAAAGAAGACCCTAACAGAAAAAGGAAGGATGAGCCACCATTAGGAAATTTGTTTACTTACCAGCATCTTTGATCCAATTATCATAAAGACGCACGGTCCTCGATGTAAAATCACTGAAGGCCATCTTCCACAGGATTTACTGGATCTTATCCTGTGTTCCCCAGTAAAACAAAAAAGAAATGTGTTTATGATCTACAGATACAAATAAAGCCAACTTTCTAGTGATACAATATTTTAAAAATGCTAAAAATTAAATAGGAATAACTGGCAAAACAACAAACTTACTGAGGGTACATGCATTAGTGAACCACATTAAACCCTGATACAGTTGCAAACATGTAAGAATTTCCATCATAAGGACAATGCTTACTTCACTGAAAAAGGCTGACAGCCTGTACGAGATACAAAAGGAGTAAATGATTCTAAGAACTTTCATAGGAGAATCTATTTCCCTTTTATGGCAACAACATATATCAGGTATGGACTGTACCTCCCATGGCAAAAAAATGACATGGTGTATGATAAAAGTGGCATCTCAAGCCACTAGACATAATTAGTTATTGAGTAAATGGTGTGGTACAACTAGATAGCCACCTGAAAAAAAAAAAGTTGGAACCAAAAAGTATACTACAAACCAAGATAAACTCCAAGTAGACAAGACAATTAAATAAAATTTTTAAAAGAGCCATGAAAGTATTAGATGACAACAGTGGGGAGAACACTTTTATAACCTTGGAGTAGAAAAGTCTTTTAAACTTTGGCTTAAAATCTATAAGACATAAGAGAAGACTAACAAATTTAATCATATGAAAATCAAGGGAAAAAAAGAAAAAGCCGAATCACAAACAGAAAAAAAATGTTCAGTTCATAATACAGACAAGTGTTACTCTCTCTCATATATATATAAAGAGCTCCTAGAAATTGAAAAGAAAATGACCTGTAAGCCAAGAAAAAAATGTGCAAATTTTACAGAAAAGGAAATACAAATGGCTCTTATACATATTAAAAGCTGTTTAACTTTAATTATAGTAAGAAATCTACAATATTTTATTACATTGGATAGGCCAAAGTCCAAACATTTTAATCAATCAGTTGGGCCAAAATCCAAAAATGTGTTCACTCTGGTTGGAAGGACTATGGGAAACTCACACATTGCTGGTGGGAGTACAAATGAGTATAATCCTTAGTGAGAACAAGTTGGCATTATCAGTTAAAAAAAAATTATAAATGCATATTTTTAACCCAGCCATCCTATTTCTAGAAACTTCTCCTATAAAGATACATGCACATATGCACAATGACATACATTCAAACTTATTCATCGCATCAGTCAGTAAAAGACTGGAAACAAGACAAATGTCTATTAAAAAGGGACTGGTTAGTAAACAAAGATACATCTATTACTAGGAAATATTATGCCATTGTAAATAAGAATGAGAAAGCTCTCTGTGTGCTAACACGGAAAGTTACCTAAGATAAATGTCTATGTGAAAAAAGCCAAGTACAGAATTCTCAACCAACCACCTTTTACACAGAAGAGGATGAAAGGAGTAAGCATATAAATTTACATCTATTTACGAGCATAAAAGGAACTCTGAAAAAATATCCATTGGGAAGGGAAGGGGCACAAACTGGGCTGAAGGGGGTGGAAGGAAGACCTTATATTGTTTGGATTTTGACTCATCTGAATATACTACCTATCAAAAATAAAAAATTAAAATGTTTTAAAGGAAAAAAAAAAGGATGGAATCAGCTGCACCTTGTTGCTTAAAACACCAATACACACATGCACATAAACACAAAAGAGGTATTTTAGTCTCAGTTCCTCAAAGATCTGTCTACTGTAGAGGCTCTTTCTAAGTCCAGGGTGGTATCTCAGCACAGTCTCTGATCTGATGCACCCAGGGTTCTGAAGCTGAGTTCAGACTCAAGACTCGCTGTGGTGATGCCAGGATCTTGCCAGAGTCAGCCTGGACTCTAGTTTTCCTGTGGACTGTTTCTATAGTGAAGGTATAATAAGGGGGTAGGAGCAGAAACCCTGGGTTTGAATCCCACCACTGACTAGCTGTGTGACCCTGGACAAAATTAAAGTTCAATTTTCTTATGTGCAGAATGGCAATTCCACAACCTACCAAGATAAAATAAACTCAGAGTTGTTTTGAGAACGATTTGAGATAATATGTATGTGTAAAGTTTAGAGCACAGAATCTGGCAAAGAATGAACATTCAATCAAAATCAGACATTATCATTTGAGAGATAAATTGTACCAATTTAAATGGAAAATATCCAGCCAAACTCACTATCTAGTACAGTTGAATGGCAGTATACGGAACAACTCTAGAGAAAAGTCTACTACTTTCATTCAAGGAGCTGGTATGTCACAGATTATACATGACTTCCCTTGATGTTTTCTAACTGTTTTGGTAGGAGAGTTTTAGACCATGATAAAAGCTACTTTCCCAGTCCCTTAACCACTGATGTATCAGATCTCGAGCCACTACTCTAATTAAACTGCCAAAATAATACTGTTTAAATTATTTAGTCAGAGTGAAAGATTCTGATTTATAGGGCATATGATGGAGTTACATTTCAAAGTATTATCCTGTTTTCTGTGCAATTCCTGCCTCCCTTCTTTTCCCCCAACTTGCTCCACATAGGCCATTTTCCTCTCTCCAGCCTTCAATAAAGCACAAAGCTTCAAAGAATCCACAGTCTAATGAACACCAGTAATAGTCATAGGCAGCAAAAAGAGCTGATTTCTCTAATCCAAAAGACTTCACAAGACTGAGATGGAGAAGGAGGAAGAAGGTCGTCAGAGGAGTAACTCACTAGATGGGAAGGAGGGGCCGAAGGAGGTGTCCTTCAAGCAGGTGAGGTGGAGGGCTGGAGAGGGGGGAATGGGATCTGTTGGCCCAGGCCTTCTAGAGTGGGGACTCTCTCACTGAACATTTACTTATAGATAACCTGCCATCCAACAGTCCCTAACACTTGCGGGCCCCCCAAGAAGAGCAGGAATGGGCACAATTGTGTAGGGATGGGGCCTGAACAGAAAGCCCAACCCCTTTAGCTTGTTGGAGCTAAACAAACTGCTGAGAATTTCCTTGTAAGCTGGTATAGTGATGGACTGGATGCTAACATTACATTGTAGGGACTGGTCTAGGAAACAGTTAACAATTGAATCTGGGGTAACCTGAGTGGTCCTGTGAATACAGTGCTACTCCTGAGCTAAAGTCCAGCCTACCTCACAGCCCCTCACCCCAGAACTCCACCTTTAACATGACTTCACCCAGACACTTGATTGCTAGAAATGATACACAGAAATGGGAAGAAACTTATTCAGTGTGGTGAAGGTATAGAGGTATCTTTGAGCTAACAGCAGAACTAGGACCTTCATGACCTGTTTAAAATACTGAATGCCAAAACACTGCAGGTCTGGAGATGCCAGGAAAGTCAGGGCTCTCATGTATGTGAAGCAGAGACTTAAAACTTAAAAACAGCAGACAAATCACCACACCTCCATTACGGTGGAAGAAAATGTCTCCCTGCCAGAGTTTAGCCCACATGCAAAGGTTTCAAAGTTGCAGGATTAGAGCAGGAGCTCACTGATAGGAAACTGGTGCTGGTACTTCCACTGCCCAGCAACTGACCCATGAATTCTGCTCCTTGTTTTAAGACAGTATCACGTGGTGACTGGGTCATTTGGTAAAGGAAGGTCTTAATCTGCCCAGACTAGCTTATTTAGACCTAAATTAAATACGTCAAGTTCAAATGTGAGAAATGCGCCTGCTGCATACAGTTTACCTGCAGTTTCTTCAAAGCCACTTAGATACGAATACCAGAACCCAGAGAGTGTACTTGAGGGATCTGATCACTCTGGGATCTACCTCAACAGGACTCACAAGACAGCACTTATCTGGGAAGACTTCTTGCTAGAATTCACTCAGATGGAGATGCAACCTTAGGACTGCCCCTACTAGAAGCACCTGGCAGGAGTCCAGAAATTTACAGCCATGAGCAACCATTTCCAGGTGAATCTTCATGTGTAGAGATTTGTGCAAACCCTGCAAAAGATGCTGAGGACACTCTCCTAGCGGGAAAGGAGGGCAACGTTAGCATATGGCTTTCCCAGGGCATGAGTGTGATCCCGGAACACAGCTATATGGTTTTCCCTTTTTCTTTTGATGTTTGGGAGGTTCTGAGCTCCCCAATGATCTCTGCTTTGGAAATCAGACATCCGGGAAACCTGCAAGAATGGATCTGGCTAAGCCACAGATGATGCTTGGGGACACATAAACTGAAATGAGCTGTAGGAAGGTTGCAGCAGACAGATGGAAGCGAGGATAACAGGGTAAGAACAAAAGAGCTGACCTGCCTGAGGGAAGCCAAGTCTGGCTCATATTGAGGTAGTGGTTTAAAACTTTACCCTTGTATAAAGTAAGGTGGAGGGAAGAACAGGGCAAAATCAAGCTATTCCACAAAACAGTAATTGCACGTTGGAGAACTGATACAGGAAACAAGCCTTCAAAGGCAGACGGTGTGGAAGGGAGTTGAGCAGGGTCAGTCTGGAGGGCAAAAGGAAAAGGCAGCACACCCTGACTCATCAGAAAAGGATGGGGGAAGTTCAACAGTGAGTCAGAATGGGGTGATGGGACCTCAGTCGGCCGGGTGGTGAGATTTTTCCACATGGGATCACAGGTGGCTTCCCTCTGGGTTGTGATTCTGGAAAACCAGAGTCTAGGGGGGTTCTCCACTTCTGCCATCTTGGGAAAGTAAAAACAAAAACAAAAACAAAAACAAAACCCTGAGCTAAGAAATACACTTTTCAGTAAGAATTTAGATCGCTAGGGAAACTTCCACCTAGATATGAATCCAAGAGTTCCCTTCCTGTGAAAGCCCCCTCTCCATCTGTTTTCTCATTGGAACCACTTCCCCTCCCACCCTTACCCTCAGCAATTAAAATAGAAACAAAGCGTCAAAGGGGTCATGCACCAGAGTGCTGGACAGAAAGATCTGGGTGTTCGAGCTTGTTCTGTCCCAGTAATCTAGTAAGACTGAGGCTGGGCAAAGGGGGTCAGAAACTTTAAGTGTAAAGTTAAAACGAGAGGGATGCCTATGAAGTGACTGTTTAAACCAAGGTTTCTCAACCTGAGCTGCATCGACCTTTAGGTCAAACAATTCTCAGTTGTGGGGAGCTGTCCTGAGCGTTGCAGGATGTTTCAACCCTGGCCTCTATCCACTAGATGCCAAGAACACCTCTTCCCCAGCTGAGACAACCAAAAAGGTTTCCAGAAATTGCCAAATGTCCCCTCGGGGGCAAAGTCATCCCCAGCTGAGAACCACTGGTTTACACCCAATGACCAACGTTAATTCATCCAAATAAAAGTAGTTTGTTTGCTTCAGGGTATCACTTTAGCAAGTATATATTTATTTCAGTGATACTGTGGTTCAGAACAGTTTCTGAGCTATTCTGTATAAATTAACTTCAGAGTTTTTCAGAATTTCATTTACTTGGCTTTAAGGGAGAATAATCTTTGTCTACTGCCTCTAAAAATCAAACTTGTAACTAATTCAGTGAAGAATGGTTTTGAAGACAAATGGATCTCGCTCAGCTACAGCTTGGTCAGTGGAGTGAGAATGGGGGAAGCAGAGGTGGGATGAATCACAATTTACTACTGACATTTTCAATTGAAGTTTTTTAATGTGAAGGCAATTGCAAAGGAACAAATCCAGAAGTGTTCAGGGCTATGGCAATATGAATGGAATAAATGGATAGGAACCCTGTCCCACTCTGTGCAATATGTACTTTCCAGAATATTATTTTAAACCCTTTTTCTCTTTGTCATCTGTTATAAACTCAGATTAAAAGAAAGTAAATCTAGAACGTGAACAGGCTCAGTAAAAGTTTATTTCAAATGACAGATTCTCAGTTTTGTTAATTAGTACACACACATCTGTAGTATAGCCACACGTACACATACGTAGTACAGCCACACATACACATATCTCAAAAGCAAAAACATATTTCTTACACCTTCCACACATGATGTGTGTTTTATTTTAATGTTTCTTTTATATCTAGATAGATAGATAGATATAGATATATGTATACGTATATACACGAACTTCTGTTTCTTTTTGAGATTTCTTTTATCAGCTAGGTTATTCAAATTGCCATGGGAATAAAACTCAACAGAGAAGGCAAAGAAATAGAAAATTTTATCCGAAATTTTGAGTTACAAAAGCTTAGACACTCAGCCATACAAAAGAATCCAAGGGCAGAGACAAAAGATCTGGGAGGAACCTCTGAAGTTTCCATGCCTCCCAGCACAGAAGAGCATGCTTCAGGCTTGGGAGAGGGGAGAGTCAGAGGAAAAGCAATTAGTGCAGACTTCAGAGAGAAGGGCAAAAAGCCCTGGGGAGGTGCCAAGTAGGATTATGGGAACAGAGGGCAGAAGGGATCAGGCTCTGTTGTCTGGGTAGAGCAGGAACAGGTGGCTAATGGGGCCTTAGGTAGCCAGAGAGTTTCTTTTGGTCCAGCATGAAGCAAGAGCAGAGGGTACTTCTGACATGGAAACACTACAGAAGAGCTATAGAAAATGAAGGAGTCATGTAACTAGCAACAACACAGACCTGCACGGACTACTGGTCAGAGACCTGATGGGACCCTGGACATCTCAGGGGATGGCAATGTAAACAGAGGACACGGAGGACCAAAGGACTCCTCCCAACTAACTTGATAAACATAAGCTTTTATTAACTTGCTGAGAGGGGGACAGAGAGAGGGGTGATCACATTTAGAGTTGACTGAAATAGGTTCCTACCACCCCAAAGAATAAAGAAACCTTTATTAAAAATTAAAAGTAAAGCTACAAAGAAATAAACTTGTGTTCTCATATAGCTGACTTCGTCAAGAAGGTTTGTAACCATTTACTTTGGGTATGGGATCTGGTCAATACAACTTTCCTCCCTTCTATATCCCTTACACCAGTGGTTGCAGACCTGGTTGATTGTCATAATTACTTAAAGAGAGATTTGGATTCAGTCAGGATGTTCGGGAGAGCCTGAGATGAGATAGGTTTGGGAATTTCTTAACACTTCATAAACCGTTCGCAGACATGACAACACCCACAATATGAGGAATAGGCATAAAATTCATGACAAAGGATTCAATTAGTGAATATCACCTGGACATGCGGGTCAAGAAGGTCAGGAACAGGAGGTGCAGTCAGTACTGGAAAAGATGCCTCTGGTGATTAAAAACAATTATAACAGATGTGAAATCCCAGAGATCTTCGAGTCAGCATATACATCTAGGATGTAAGGAAACTAAACTCCTATTTCAAGGGTAAGATAAGCCTGAAGTTCTTAAGCATTTGTGAAAAGAGAAAATTATTGCTAAATCTTAGGTCTTAGTAAATTACAGAAAATTAGAATATAAGTCTTGTCTTTTAGGCAAACAAAACTGACCAACACAAATATCAAATAAGATACTACACACCTAACTTTCTGTTTTTCAGATGGGAATGTCACAGTATGAGGGACAATGCTTTCATCTGCAAGCAACAGAACACTCAACTCAAAATGGCTTAAGCAGTAAGAGAATGTGTTATCTCACAGAAAAAGAAGTTCAAAGGTAGGAAAATTTCTTCTGAGTTAATTTCTATTTTGTCATTTTCATGGAAAAAGATGGTGACAGTCATTCCAAATATCACATTCTCATAGACCACCCTCCAGGACAGCAAGAGGGTCTTTCCCTTATGTCTCTTTTTAGGAGCTGTAAGTCCTTTCCCTTCAACAAACATTTATGATAAAAACTCTTCAGAAACTGGGCATCAAGGGAATACTCCTGAACATAATAAAGGCCATATATAACAAACCCATAGCTAACATCATACTCAATGGTGAAAAGCTGAAAGCATTTTCTCTAAGATCAGGAACAAGACAAGACACACACTCTCACCACTTTTATTCAATATAGTTTTGGAATTCCTAGCCACAGCAATCAGAGAAGAAAAAGAAATAAAAGGAATCCAAATTGGAAAGAAAGAAGTAAATCTGTCACTGTTTGCAGATCACATGATACTATACATAGAAAATCCTAAAGACACCACCAGAAAACTATTAGAGTTCATCAATGAATTTAGTAAAGTTGCAGGATACAAAGTTAATATACAGAAATCTGCTGCATTTCTATACACTAACAGTAAAATATCAGAAAGAGAAATTAAGGAAACAACCCATTTACCATCACATCACAAAGAATAAAATACCTAGAAATAAACCTACCTAAGGAGGCAAAAGACCTGAACTCCAAAAACTGTAAGACACTAACGAAAGAAACTGAAGGCAATACCAACAGATGGAAAGATATACCGTGTTCTTGGATTAGAAGAATCAATATTGTTAAAATGACCATACTAGCTAAGGTTATCTACAGATTCAATGCAATCCCTAACAAATTACAAATGGCATTTTCCACAGAACTGGAACAAAAAAAATTTTTTAATTTGTATGGAAACACAAAAGACCCCAAACAGCCAAAACAATCTTGAGAAAGAACAGAACTGAAGGAATCACACTCCCTGACTTCAGACTATACTACAAAGCTACAGTAATCAAAATAGTATGGTACTGGCAGAAAAAAATAGACATATAAATCAAAGGAACAGGACAGACAGCCCAGAAATAAACCCATGCACTTATGGTTGATTAATCTATGATAAAAGAGGCAAGAATACACAATGCAGAAAAGACATTCTCTTAAATAAGTAGTGCTGAGAACACTGGACAGTTACATGTAAAAGAATAAAATTAGAACACCATATACAAAAATAAACTCAAAATGGATTAAAGACCTAAATCTAAGATCAGATACTATAAAACCCCAAGAGGAAAACACAGGCAGAACACTCTCTGACATAAATCCCAGCAATATTTTTTTTGGATCTGCCTCCTACAGTAATGGAAACAAAAGCAAAAATAAACAAATGGGATCTAATTAAACTTAAAAGCTTTTGCACAGCAAAGGAAACCATAGACAAAACAAAAAGACAACCTACAGAATGGGAGAAAATATTTGCAAACAATGTGACCAACAAGGGATTAATTTCCAAAATATACAGTTTATAGAGCTCAATATCAAAAAAAAAACAAAACACCAATAAAACAATCCAATAAAAAAATGGAGAGAAGACCTCAACAAGCCAATTCTCCAAAGAAGACATACAAATAGCCAACAGACACATGAAAAGATGCTCAACATCGCTAATTAGTAGAGAAATGCAAATCAAAACTACAATGAGGTATCACATTACATCAGTAAGAATGGCCATCATCAAAGAGTCTACAAAAAATAAATGCTGGAGAGGGTGTGGAGAAAAGGGAACCCTCCTTCACTGTTGGTGGAAATGTAAATTGGTGCAGCTACTATGAACAATATGGAGGTTCCTTAAAAAAATAAAATTAGAATTACATATGATCCATCAATCCTACTCCTGGGAATATACCTGGAAAACATAAAAATTCGGATTCAAAAAGATGCATGCATTCCAATAGCAGCCCTATTTACAATGGGTAAGACATGGAAGCAACCTAAATGTCTATCAACAGATGAATGGATAAAGAATATATGTGTGTGTGTGTGTGTGTATACATGGGCATGTATGTGTGTGTATTTGTGTGTGTGTGTAATGGAATATTACTCAACCATTAAAAAGAATGAAATAATGACATTTGCAGCAACATGGATGGATCTAGAGATTATCATACTAAGTTAATTAAGTTAGACAGAGAAAAACAAATGTCATATGATATCACTTATTTGTGGAATCTAAAAAAATGATGTAAATAAACTTATTTACAAAATAAAAATAGACTCACAGACATACAACTCAAACTTATAGTTACCAAAGGGGAAAGGTGGGGGAATAAATTAGGAATTTGAGATTAACAGAAACACACTACCAATATAAAACAGATAAACAATAAAGGACTACTGTATAGCACAGAGAATTAAATTCAATATCTTGTAATACCTATAATGAGAAAGAATCTAAAAAAGAATATATATACATATACATATACATACACAACTGAGTTACTTTGCTTTATACCTGAAACATTTTTCATCACTGTACTTCAATAAATTTTTTTAAGTACAAAAAAAAAAAACCAAAAAACTTCCCCAATGTTCCCAGAAGCCCCTTAAATACCTCCTCCCAGGATTGTTCACATGCCAATATTTAAACCAACCACTGAAGAAGGACTGGGCCTGCAGTGGTTTTCTGTAGGGTAACTGGTATTGCATTTATCCCCACCCTGCACACATGGGGAAGCACACAGCTTCAGGAGGGAAGGAGATGCCTGAAAAAGAGAGAAGAGTGGTTAACCCAGAAGGAAGAAAGAGAAATAGCTTTGAGAAACACTGTCTGGTTTAATTGTGACTTGAAGAGCTCACTATGCAGTGACATTTCAAATATGACTGAAGCTCTGACAGCGAGCCAGCCCATCCATCTAAGTGCTACTCTCTGCTCATCCTAGTGATGTGTGCTCAGGATAAACTAATCTTGATTTTTCTTTTTTTTAAGAATCACAAAAAATAGCTTTTTAAGAAATGGAATTATTGCTTAAGTTAGGTGGTAGGTACGTGGCCATCTGTTTTATTATTGATTTTTAAAAATTTTTTATTGAAGTATAGTTGATTTACAATGTTAGTCTCAGGTGTCCAGCAGAGTGATTCAGTTATACATATACATGCATATATATTTTTTCTTTTCAGATTCTTTCCCATTATATGTTATTACAAGAAATTGAATGTAGTTCCCTGTGCTATGAAGTAAGTGCTGTTGTTCATCTATTTTATATATAGTACTGTGTGTCTGTTAATCCCCTTTGCTTCTGAGAAGGCTCGACTGGAGAGAGGCCTTCCTGTCTCTGAGCTGTCCAGTTAGCGCGGGGCTCCCTGTGGTGAAACCAGTGGAGAGAAACAGGGCACGGGTGGCTGGTATGAGTGAGAACTTACAGCATGGAACTGGGCATTTTCTCCCTTCCACCCCTCCAAGCCTGTATTTACTTTTGTATAGTTCTCTGGATGAGGGAGAGTGGTCATGAGCTAGTCTTGGGGCACAATTACCTAGAGATATATTTATTAACAGTCAACCTGTGCAATCTGCTGGAGCTTAATTTTTCAATTTAATTTATATAGAGTACCTATTATTATATGCCACCATAGAGCTCTATGAGAAACAAATTTTAAAAACCCGAAACATTTTGTTTAAACAAAACATGATTAATAAGTTAGGCATGTTTTACAGCACCACATAAAACTTTGTAGAGAATTTTCATGTCTATTTGGAATTATCTTGTGCCACAGTCTGTTTGATGATATGGATAACATACTACAAGTCCATAAACACAGACAGCATAGAGCTAGACTCACCATTGTAATTCTTATTACCACTTTCATAAACTTAACATTGTTCCAACTGGTCTACAGCATGTTTAAGTAAAGTGGGTGTTTCCTACCCTCAGTGACAATGACATAGGAGTACACACTAACACTCTCTCTATATGAATAGACTTAGGCCTGTCCTTCAGTCAACTTTAAGAGTAGTAATTTCCATGTCAAGAAAAGCTCAGAACAAATATTTTACCATCCCCTCCTTTCCTTATGATTCCATTATTTCATCTTGATTTTCATATCTCTGCCTTCCATTGATAGAGGGACCTATGAAAATGAGATGCCTCTGGAAAATCTAATACTATATATGCATGACCCACCAGACTGGTTTAAGTTACACTTTATATACATGCACACATTATATACATTAGGTTTTTTTCCTGTTTTGACTCTGCCCCATCATCCTGACTCATGAGTATGCACAAGGAGACAGAGAGAGTTTAGATGTTCACTTAACAACCTCAGCATGTTAATATGACAGCTTGTTAGAAACCTGTGATATTAACAACAGGCCCCACAAGGAAATACAACTCACGTAAGAAAAACCTTCAGCAAAATGCTAAACACACTATGTATTGTGCTTACTACTACTTTAATGAAAAAAAAATGGCTTCCCAGGCTAAGCAGAGCAATCAGTATCCTTGTCAAGTCTCCAGTCCCAATGCAGCGTTCTATCATTGGAGAGACAAGGCCAACTTAGAGAAGAGCCAGAGAACTTTTAGGGAAAATAAAGGACCTGTTCAAATCACCAGCAGGTGCAAAACTCAGGGCCAGGCAGCAGGGGACAGGAGGATGAAGACGGGGACCTGTCCTCAGGCAGCCTCAACATGTGGAAGGATTCCAGAAAATTCGGTAAGTCTAAGAAGAGAAAAGCATCTGAAAAATTATACAGATTAGATGCTTCTGGAAAATGTAATACTACATATCTGTGACCCTCTAGACTAACAGACTAAAGTGACCACCAGGATCAATGGGACTCCTTTTTCTGTCAAAAGTGATAAATATCTTAAGAGCAGTTTCATACCTATTTGTAAGCTAAGTCCTAGTACAACGCCTTGAGTAAAATTGGTAGGTCCCCAATAAATGTCTGCTGAATTAATTTTAAAGTGCAAACTCAGAAAAACAAGGCAAGGCAAGGGGGTGAGACCAAATACTCCCTTAGGCCACCTACTCTACCTTTTATTCAAATGAAAGCAATGCTCCTGTCATGCATTTTCTCTTCAAACTAAAAGTAATTTTTGCGCATCTGTTGTTGTGCAAGGAGGTGCCATACAGGATACAACGTTATTGGTTCCTGAATTCAAACAACTTTCAATTTGGCAGGAGAAATAAATGCCTATACAGATACCTAAAAGCAGAGTGCAGAGCCACGCAAACAGGTCACACAGAATACAGCCTCTAGGAATGAAGGTTCAGGCCAGGGACAAGTGACCAGAAGAAAGGCAACAGCGGAGGAGGGCATGTGAGCTGAGCCTTGAATACAAGAACTCAATAGGCAAAAACGTGTGCACCTGGGAGAGAAGAGAGGCATACATCACAAGCAGAGGGATCTCCCAGGGAGGGAATCATTCATTTGCTTATTCAACCAATATTTTTCAGGGTCTGTCATACGTCAAGCACTGTTTCAGGTGCCAGTGATATAATAGAAAACAAAACAAAACTCCTGCTTTCACAAAATTGTAGAGAGGGGATGGTATAGCTCAGTGGCAGAGTATGTGCTTAGCATGCACGAAGTCCTGGGTTCAATCCCCAGTACCTCCACTGCAAAACATTAAATTAAATACATAAATAAACCTAATTACTGCCCCCCCAAACAACAACAACAACAACAAAAAGCAAAATTATAGAAAAGCTCCAAGTGTGTTTCCAGAATGTTTGTTGAGTCCATTTTGGCAATGGACAGAGTGAAGGAGGGGAACAGTAGAAAGATCAAGACAGGAAAGGTAGATTCTAGTGTTGGTACTTGACTGTGGATGAACCAAAAGCCAGGCTAAAGAATCTTTTTGGACTTAGTTCTGTTGACAATGAGAAGGCATTACAGGTTTCCCAATCAGGGAATGCCTTAATCAAAGTGGTGCTCGGAAAGATTATCTGGGCGGTAGAGTTTAGGGCTGGGTGCCTGAGGGAGTGGTTTAGAAGCAGGGAAAATAGCAACGTGGAGACTGCATCCTGTTGGGAAGAATCTAGCCAAAGCTTCGCTTCCTCGGAGGTGTCATCTCTGATTTTATCAATCAGGCCCAGGTGTTTCACTAAGGCATTCTCATAACAATTTGTCCCATCTATGATAACACTGCACAGTAGTGAAAATGCCTGTTGATTAAATCTTATCTTTCCACTCATCAAGAGGGAAGAGACTGAGCCAAACTATCTTTGTGTTCCCAAGTGCCTAGACCAATGCCTGGCATGAAGCAGAAAATATCTGTGGCATGAAATGAATAATCAAGTGTTATGCATTGAACTGTGACACCTGAAAATTCGTATGTTAAAATCTCAACCTCTAGGAATTTAGAGGGTGACTTTTTCAGGAGAAAGGCCTGGGACAGATCCTTCTGTCACAGCCTGCAGAAGGGTCCAGCCCTGCCAACCCCTTGCTTTTGAATTTCGAGGCTTCAGAACTGTGTGACAATTAATGTCTGTTACTTAAACCACCTAGTTTGTAGAACTTTGTTACAGCAGCACTAGCAAACTAATACAATAAGTGAAAATGTTCAGCCAACTTGGAGAGACACCCAGAATCAGAGCTCAGGATTAAGGTTCTCATTAAGCATAAATAAAGAGAGGTGATATCATGGGAGCAGAATAAATTTCTGTGATAAATAATGTAGGAGGAAACATGATAAAGGGCAGCATCTCAGTGAACACTCATGTTTAAAAAACAGAAGGAAAAGAAAGATACTGGAAAGAAAAGAATTTCATCACTATTTAGAACAAGAGAGTAACTTTTAAACTTTAATGTGCATTAGACTTTGCTAAGACACTTGCTGAAAAGGCATATTTCCAGGGCCTCCCCCGCAAGCAATCTCATTCTGGTGGTCCTTCAACCACACTTAGAGAAACATTGCTCACACAAATGAATTTTTGAGTGTTTTAAGTACTTAAGAAAATGAAATAGGTCCTCACTCTCTCCCTCTTCAGAGATGGCCCACATTCTGTCTATGGAATGTGTACCTACTTTTAATCTGAGCACCCAACCCCCACACCTCGTGGCCTTTCTCTTGCCTTTCAATGTATCTCTCTGAATAAATCTACCTTCACTCAAAAAAAAAAAAAATGAAATAAAGCACTTCTTACAGTATGAACGAAAATGTTTGGGGGCAAAACAAGAAGAAGCAGGATGGCCCAGCCTGGGGCAGTACCCCTGGGCCCGTCTCTCTGCTATGTATTAATACTTAACACACACCCTCATTTCACATTCATGCGTGAGGACACTGACATTAGAGTCCCATGCTGAAGGGGAAGAGAGAAGGTGAGTTCATTCATTCATTCATTCAAGGCCTTTCATGCATTCTAGTTTTTCTAAGCCTACTGCTCAGCTGTTGTCTACTGCTTATCTAAACTTCTGCTTAAACAGAGTCTATAAAGAATTCATGATAGAAATATTGTTTTGTCCAAAACTGATGATAGATTAGCCAATATCATTTATTATTACTTAGCTGAACTAGTTATGGAATTATCCAAATCACATGCAATCCTATGGTACAGTACATGTAACCAGTATTGATATGTTGTTCCTGTGCATTGGGACAACCAGATCAGTTTTTCATGGCTGGCGTTCTATCTGGTAGGCTGGACATTCATGCTACACTGGTTGTTAATTACTTTGGTTCTCACTTCTGCTTGCACTTGTACCTCTATATTTGGTAGTCATCATAACTCCATTTAATTTTATTTGTAGACATGTGCATCACTTAAAACTCTTGTAAGTTCTTGTGGGATAAGGTGTGGGGGGGTATCATGTGCAAATTTATATCTCATATAGAACTAAACCAGGGGAGGTGAGGCAAGAAATAAATAACCATGGTGTTAATCAATCAGTCAATAAAGTAAATGATCAGAGCTGATGTCCACATTTTGCTTCACTGGCTAGCAGGAAGGTCCAATTTTTTCAGCTTCAAATTAAGTCAAAGCATCAGCAAGTAAGGCATATTTATCCGTAAATAACTCACAAGACAAGGTGAACTTCTCAATTACTTGGAGTTTAAATGGATTTACTCGTGCTTTCTGCCTTTTACAGAGAGGCTGTCCTTGATCTTCTCAAAAGATTTCCTTTAATGGGATTGGATTCTGAAAAACTTGAGGAATGTGTTTTTATAAAAGGTCAGCTGTACTTTTTTTTAACTCTAGAAATAAGATCAGTTGAATTTTATTCATTTGAATTATGACCATTTAATGAAATCCACATGGGTTAAAGGAAGACATGATATATTTAAATTAGAATATAGCATTATATTATATATTTTTAATATTATGTATTGTATAGTATAGTATAGAAGCTAGTATCATTAAGTTAGCTTTTAAAGCTAATTCTATACTGGGCACTATAGGTGTTTCTCTTTACTGACTTCAGAGTCTTTCTAAAGTAGTTCACTTGACTCCTGATAAGCAACAGGACTAACTTGAGTTTTCTCTTTTTCGTTCCCACTGTATTTTGTTAAGTAGGCTAATGAATAATGGAAAACCAAGAATAAAGATCAGAAACTGAGAAATCAGGGCCTGGGTAGCTCAACCTTTCTCTTCATTTGGCCTTCAACTTTGAGCCAAAGTACAAAATACAAAAGGTACCAAAATTCAGTACTGCTGCAGGTTCTCCTTGCTATATTACTAACATGAGTTCCCTGGAAATTTGATGTGTTTCCTTTTGGACAGTAAATAGAAAGATACAGGTATTGCAAAGTCTGATGAGTTCATTGTCAAGTTGCACATAAAAATGTTTCCTTACCCTTCCGTTACTATGTATTACTAATTTAACCAAACATAAGTTAAGCATATATCAAAGGTTTTTTTAAGTGCAATAAAGTATATGAAAAACTTTTTGGCATAAATAAGTTATAAGATCTTCAGGGTAATAAGGCCACATAGTATCTTTTCAGAGTAACTTACTATAGAGATCCTTATCATCTAACAAATTCCAAGTGTCTGATAGCCACATAGTTAGAGATACAGGAGCACTACCTTTTTTGTCACCTGGAACTTTTTCCTGAGAGAGTTCAGTATCCCAGATAACCCATCATAATATAAACATGCAGCCCTACCACTAAATCACACCACTGAAATGACAAAAGATTTCACCTTTACTCTTTTATTTATTTCCCACCTTAGATAGAGGCAATATTCATTGGATTTCTTCCAATTTGTCATCTGAGCTATAGAGTTTGTGATTCCCCCCCCCCCAAAAAATTGAGCAATATAACCTTGAATCATACTTTTATGAAGTGTATTGATCTTATACCTCTCACTCAAACATCATTCATGGGCTTCTTGGAAGGCTGAGCTATGAGTTTGAGAACAGTAACAACGCGACCTCTTTTCATTAACTCTGCAAAGTCCTTTTCTGGCCACAACTGACCTAATAACCCTAGCTCCCCTTCTTTATACTCTTCTGAGAATGCTTCTCTATCTAATTCAATCTTAATCTAAGACAAGCCCTAGGAAAAAGAAAAAATCAGAAATATAAACAATAAAAACTTATCTTAAGGGGAAAAAGGAAGAGCAAAAGTCACAAAAGGATCCCCAGTAAGTTTGATAATAGAGAGCCAAATTTACTATTTGTATACATTTAATTTTCATCATAAAACATGTGTGTGATAGGAAAAAGTTTAACTGGTTGTGGCCTGCGTTGGTACACCAGTAACAACAGCAAGAAGCCCTGGCCAGGCCGGAGCAGATGAGCTGCCAATCCCAGGGGAAAGAATGAGGAAAAGGCATATGATAATGAGATAAGAGAGACAGACTGTTGTTGAGTAGATCTGACATACTGTGATTCATCATGGTGGGGATTCTGGACCCTCTTGTCTCTAAAGGGTGCTTGATGGAGTGTGTGACAGTCCTCGGACAACCATCTCCCTTGGTTAAATGTGTCCTTTCTCACTGGAGCATACACAAAGGTTAGAGACCTCCCTTTTGTTAAACCCAAAAGCTTTTCCTGAGTTCTTATCTACCCTGATTTCCCTGTTGTCCCACATAGCAGACCTCTCCTTCCTTCCTGAAGCTCTGACCTTGGCTTTCAGAATACAGCACTTTCTTACTGGCCTCATGCCTTTCCACCGGTCCCTTTCTTCATACTCCTGCACTGGGGCTTTCTCCCCTCAATCCATGGCATTTTCTTTTCTTGTTACCTATTTGCTCTTACTCCTATGATAATGACTCCCAAATCTACACTCTGAACTCTAACCTTTCATGCATGTCAGAGGCCACTATTCCCAACTGCCCATAAACATTACAACTTGGTTATTCCACTGTCCCAGGAAACCTAACTAATCTCGAAAGGAACTCATCTTATCCAGCTTCTACCTTCTACCAGTTGGTTTCTTTATCCAATATATACACTGATGTTAATAGCTTGATTTTCCTCCTGATCTAAAATACTAGACTCAAGGGAGGGTATAGCTCAGTGGTAGAGCACGTGCTCAGCATGCATGAGGTCCTGGGTTCAATCCCCAGTACCTCCTCTAAAAATGAACAACCCTAATTACCTCTCCCCTCTGCCAAACTAAAATAATAAAATAATGAATAAAAACGTAACACTGGACTCATCTTTGACTCTGCTCTTTTACCTCTAACTTGCAAACTGTTAACAAATTACTTTGATTTTTCCTAGATGCAATTTTTCTCCACCATTTTCATGCTAACAACTAGAACCCCACTTCACCCTCCTTGTATTACTGCAACTGGGCCGGGACAATTCCTGCCTCTGCTCTTACTGCCTTTAAATTCATGCTTAGGGTTAACATTATTACCAGAAAAAAAGATCCTAAAATATCACTTTTATCATTTTTTCCTCCTTCTCAAGAACCTACAATGACTCCCCATTACAAATCACATCAAGTCCCAAATTCTCAATGCCCTTATCTGATTCCACCTCCCCACTCAAATTCACCGCCCCCACTCCCTACTACACTCTAATGTTAAAATCTCTCTATCTCTTTTTCCCAACAAGCTATTTCCCACCTGTCCTCTCCCCTCCCTTTTAACCTGAAAAGTCATCAACTGTTGGTTTTATACCTATCACGTTTTTTCTACTAACCAGAAATGGGAACTTGGAAATTTCAGAGAGTTCTTGTTAAAAGACCAGTAGTCTAGTTGTAAAGAATATAAGAATTTGTAAAGAGAAGAGGCAAATAAAACCAAACAGTTAGACTGAGGCTCAATAATGAATATCCCTAAGGGCAAGTGTGTCACATTTATTTATCTTAGAGATTCAGCTCTCGGATAAAAGCACTGAAACAATCATGAAATCACCATAAAACACAAACAAGTAAAACAAAATACCAACGTCTCCCTCGTGACCACTATGTATGAGATCTGTAAGGTCAAACACTTCCTGCCGTGGGAACTTTGGCACTGTGTGTCGCAGATGAAAGCAGTTCCTTTGCTTTCATAAATTAACCACAAACAAGGCGGCCACAAGTTCTGCCAAGCAACTTTTCTAACAAAGGTCGGAAAGACTTTTTTCTCAGTTGCCCAAATCAACCCGTGCCAACCTGGAATCCTCATTATCAGGGATTTTTACAGCTAAAAAAGCTGTTTTAATTAACATTTTAAAAGTTGTTGCTTTTGAAAAGAATACACTTTTAATGATGAGTTGACAGAAGCAGGCAAATCTATGAAATGGGTGGGTTAAAGTGTAAGCCGATATTCCTAAAGAAGCAGCAAAACCACAAATGACAATCAACTTTCTCATCAGACCTCAGCAGTTATCTTGCAGAACCACTCAAGAACCAAAGCAGTAGTAACAGATCCTATGCGGAGATTTGCAGGGAGTTTTCCTGAAGAAAGAAAGGGAGCTGACCTAGCACACCACAGGCAGCACAACTAAGCCCATTTGAAATCAACTGTTGCCTCTATCTCCCGAGTCTAGGGAGTAGGGCCAGCTGCTACCCATGTTATCCAAGAGAACAACAGTGCCCACTTACCAAGGGCCCTGAGTCAGGTCTTGTGCTATGCCTTTCATTCACGTTATCTCCTTAATCTTCATACCAACCCTTGGAAAGAGCTATCATTATCTTTATATCACAGATGAAGAAACTGAAGAGAGGTTAAGTAATTTGTTTCTGATCACACAGTTATTATGTTCCAGAGCACATGTTCAGTGTTCAGCAGGACTTGTCTACGCTCGCCTGCCAAAGCACACCACGTTCCTAGGCAGAGGTGGTAGGAAAAGAAAGATGGCGAAACAGACTTAGCCGATAAATCAGCATTTACTAACACCATAGTGGGCCCTATGCTGAGGATTCAGAAGTGAACCAGACAAGCACGTCACACCCACCAGGAGAGCCTTCATCAAAAAGAAAGACAACAACCAGTGTTGGCAAGGATGTGGAGAAGTTGGAACAATCATACGCTGCTTTTGGGATTGTAGAATGGTGTGGTCACTGTGGAAAACAATTCGGCAGTCCATCAAAATAAAGGCATATTTCGTTTTATAGTGCTGTGCTCTACCTGGCTTCATAGATATTGTGATCTTTACAAATTAAAGGTCTGTGGAAACCACGCATCGAGTGAGTCTATGGGCACCATTTTTCCAACAGCATTTGTTCAACTTGTGTCTCTGTGTTACATTTTGATAATGTTCACAATATTTCAAACTTTTTCATTATTATTATATTTTTATGGCAATCTGTGATCAGTGATCTTTGATATTATCATTGTAATTATTTTGGGGTACCATGAACCCCACTCACATAAGATGGCAAACTTAATCGATAAATGTTGTATGTGTTCTGACTGCTTCACCAACCAGCCATTACCCCATCTCTCTCCCTCTCCTCAGGCCTCCCTATTCCCCGAGATACAACAATATTGAAATGAGGTCCATTAATAACCCTACAATGGCTGCTAAGCATTCAAGAGAAAGGAAGAGTTGCACATCTCACACTTTAAATCTAAAGCTAGAAATGATTAAGCTTAATGAGGAAGGCATGTCAAAAGTTAAGACAGGTTGAAAGCTAGGCCTCTTGTGCCTGTTAGCCAAAAAGTTGTGAATGCAAAGGAAAATACTTGAAAAAATTTAAAAGTGCTACTCTGGTGAACACATGAATGATAAAGAAAGCAAAACAGCCTTCTTGTAGATATGGAGAAAGTTCTAGCTGTCTGGATAGAAGATCAAACCATCACAACATTCCCGTAAGTCAAAGCCTAATCCAGAGTGAGGCCCTAACTCTCTTTAATTCTATAAAGGCTGAGAGAGGTGAGGAAGCTGCAGAAGAAAAATTCTAAGCTAGCAGGGTTGGCTCATGAGGTTTAAGGAAAGAAGACATCTCCATAACATAAAAGTGCCAGGTGAAGCAGCACGTGCAGATGTAGAAGCTGCAAGTTATCAACATCTAGCAAAGATCATTAATGAAGGTGCTTACACTAAACAACATATTTTCAATGGAGACAAAACAGCCTTATATAAAGAGAAGATGCAATCCAAGACTTTCATAGCTAAAGAGGAGAAGTCAGTACCTGGCTTCAACAGGCTGACTCTCTTGTTAATGACTAATGCATTTGGTGACTTTAAATTGAAGCCAAGGTTCATTTACCATTCTGAAAAACCATAAGAGTTTTGCTAAATCTACTCTGCCTGTGCTCTGCAAATGGAACAACAAAGCTTAGATGACAGCACAGCAGTTGATATCATGGTTTACTGAATATTTTAAGCCTACTGTTGAGACCTACTGCTCAAAAAAAGAGATTCCTTCCAAAATATTAATGCCCATTGACAAGGCATCTGGTCATCCAAGAGCTCTGATAGAGATGTACAATAAAACTCATGTTGTTTTCACGCCTACCAACACAACATCCCTTATGGAGCCTAAGGACCATGGAGTAATTCTGACTTTTAAGTCTTATTATTTAAGAAATACATGCCATAAGGCTATAGCTATGATGAATCTGGACAAACTAAGTAACAAAGCTTCTGAAAAGGATTCACAATTCTAAATGCCATTAGGAACATTCGTGATTCAAGGGAAGAGGTCAAAATATTAACCTTAACAGGAGTTTGGAAGAGGTTGACTCCAACTCTCATGGATGATTTTGAGGGGTTCAAGACTTTAGTGGAAGAAGTCACTGCAGATGTGATGGAAGAGGCAAGAGAACTAGGATGAGAAGTGGAGCTTGAAGGTATGGCTGAATTGCTGCAATCTCATGAGAAAAGTTGAATGGCTGAGGAGTTGCTGCTTATGGATGAGCAAAGAGAGTGGTTTCTTGCAATGGAATCTACTCCTGGTGAAGATGCTGGGAAGATTGTCATTTCAACAAACAAAGGTTTTAGAATATTACATAAACTTAGTTGATTAATCAGTGACGGGATTTGAAAGGACTGACTTCAATTTTGAAAGAAGTTTTCCTGTGGGTAAAATGCTATCAAACAGCATTACATGTTACAGAGAAATCATTCATGAAAGGAAGAGTCAATCAATGCAGCAAACTTCACTGCTTTCTTATGTTAATAAATTGCCACAGCCACACTAGCCTTCAGCAACCACCACTCTGATCAGTCAGCACACCCTCCACCAGCGAAAAGATGATGACCTACTGAAGGCTTAGACAATGACTAGTAATTTTTAGCAATAAAGTGTTTTTAAAACTTAGGTGTGTACATTGGCTTTTTAGACATAATGCTATTGCACATGTAGCAGTATAGTGTAAATATAATCTTCATATGCACTGGGAAATAAAAAAATTCATGTGACTTGCTTTATTTTGATATTTGCATTATTGCAGTGGTCTGGAACCAAACCTGCAATATCTCCACGATAAACCTGTAGGCTGGGACAGTTCTGTTTAAATTAGCAAAGGTGATGTAAACTGAACGCAAACTAAACAACAGAGGTCCCCTCAGAGTCTCACAAACACAGTTGGTAAAGTACTCACCAAGGTTTTTCAGCTCTGCATAGAAGGGTGTTGTGAATGGAGGTTTTAAAAGACAGAATCATCTCTAGAGAGGAGAATGGAATTAGACAAGCTCTCTTTGCTTTAACTTTATCTTTTTATCTAGACTTGAATCTCCTGAGCAGGATTATCCACTGGCACATTTACTCAATCTTGGCTTTTGTCTACATATACATGTTCTTTTTACAACCAATTTAAAATGAATGACTTGGGATTTTAGTTTATGAACTGATTTCTTGGTGTGGCTGGCTTTGTATTAGCTTCCTAGACCCTAAGAATATATATACTCCTCTCCACCAAACACACTGAATGATTTATGTATACAGATACCCAAATTGGCCAGTTTGACTGCTCTCCATAGAGACCACACACAGAGATGGCTTCAAACAGAAGAGGCCAAAATCATCTGGAAGACCTCACTTTGCCATAGTGATGATCCTTAACAGTGAGTGGAAAATTCAGAGCTGTAGACCCACTTGCTTTACTTCTCCTAAACAATCTCTGTCCCATGAAGAGCATCACATGGACTACACTGTAGCTAACAGTTAGGAACCTGTAAGAGGACCTTACAGGATGTACAAATTGAGAATCTTAAACTTCACTTAAAAGTTGAACACATATAGAATTTTAAGTGATGGTCTTCAAATATATTCTAGCAAGCTAATGTAATGAACCGAAACCAAGGCTGCTATTATATCATACAATAACCAGCCTACATGATTTCCCTTAACAGATGTGATTTTTAATTGGATTAAAGAATTTCTAACACATTTTCCCTCGAAATAACCCACATGAAAATACTTGTCATTCTTTACATGCTTTTGTTCATTCTCTCCTATATAGGAACATAAAACTATGGAAAGCACTAGTAAAATTAAGAACATATCTAGAATCACAGAGCTGGGAAAGAATTTAAGAATTATCTAAATCTACCTCCTAAGTTCAGATAACTAAACAAGCAGAAGAGTTTTTTATTTTCCTTTTAGCATTGCTCAGAGTGAAATCAGAAAAACCTTGGAAAAGTCATCTATCTTTCACTGAAAAGCAGGAATGAAAACTGGTGATTTAGGTTTGCAAAGGCTGAGATGGAACAATAGGGTTATATTGCAGCCTAGACAGTTTTTATCTGAGATCGATGGAGTAAAGAGATATCTCGGACAGGTCCTAGGACAGTGTGGGATAATAATAATCACACACCGGAACCTGTCTGAGCTTGCTCTATGGCCTGAGGTCTGGGTAATTTTAATTTTCCTGAGCCTCTATTCCTATCTACAAGATGGGGATAAATCCAAGAAAGGTTTTGTGAGATTAACTGCGTGGTTAACCCCAAGCACTACATAGTTTAAAGGCTTTACCTTAACAAATTGGGATCTATAAGCTAAGATGAACTCCTGGAGGCCAAAAAATGCATGTTATTCACCTGTATCCCAGCACAATCCACAACAACGCAAAGTCAATTCTAGACAAATAGGCCAAATTACGCCATGACCGGATTTTGAAACAAGGCCAGCACTGTCATCTCAACACGCAGCTCTTGGAAAAATAAACGCTGACAGTTCAATATCTCTTCAGGTTGAGATACTTCAAGATACTTTAAACATTTGAAAAATTAACCAGCATACATTTTTACCCCACGATTGACACATAAACATTTTCAATTATTGGGGAAAATATAGATTCAACAAATACTGTTAAGACACATCAGCATCATCTGGGAACTTGTTAGAAATGCAAATTCTCAACCCCACCTAGCAAGACACAATTAATCAGAAACTCTGAGGATGGGCCAGCAGCCTGTTTTAAGACGCCCTCCAAGTGATTCTGAGGCACAGTGAGTATGTGGACCACTGTAAGTGCGGCCAATTATCTTTATTCAGTCAGTCTTTCAGGGCTAAATTTGAGGGCACTGTTAATATGGGCACTTTTAACCTGACTCCTTCATTCCCTATACTGCCCCTGTCTATCAAGTCATCCATTGATTCATTTACAGTGTGTGTCGAAAGTATTTTAAAAGCCAAGAATAAAAAATCTAAATACAACCCAATTTTCTGACTATTCACTTAACAGATGTGAAATCCTGAAACTTACTTTAGTTTCAAGACTATCTTGCCCCTCGTATAGTCATCTTTCATGTATTCTCTATAATCATGGGAAGGTGAAAATCACTTCTAAAATTTCAAAATAAATATTTTAATTCCATCAGAAACAACAACAAAACCAATGTTAAGACAAATGCGTAACCAACTGGAAAAAAATAAATTGGATAAAAAAAGTCTCATCTCATACAAAAATAAATTTCAGGTGCATCAAAAATTTAAAAGTAAAAAATGAAACTATAAAAATACTCTGTGGTTGGGAAAAAACTGAGTGAATGGTACACAGGATCTCTCTGTACTAACTTTGCAACTACCTGTGAGTCTATAATTATTTCAAAATAAAAAATAAAAACTTGGTAAAACCTGCGATATGGTATGATACTGAAATCAGGATGACCATTCCAACCAAGGCACAACACTCGGAAGTTATAGATGTAAAAGCTGAATTAAAGATGCCCACCTAAAATTAAATATTTGTGTATGTCAAAAGCCTATGTAAACAAAGTCAAAAGACAAGTCAAACAAAAAGAAAAATACATGTATCCCATCTCCCAAAGGGCTAACTTCTTTAATATGTAAAGATTGCCAGCAAATGAATAAGAAAAAACAATAACCCATCAAAGAAATGGATAAAAGATATGAACAGTTTATAGAAAGCAAATAGAAGTAACTCTTAAATACATACAAAAAAGATGCCCAATCTTACTCAGCAATGTGACAAATTCAAATCTGAATCAGAGTGAAATACCACTTCACTTAACAGATTAGCAAAGATCATAAAGTATGATAATGTATTTTGCTGGCCAGTGTATAGAAAAGCAGGCTCTCTCATACATTGCTGGTAGGATGTGAACTGGTACAACCTCTGGGGGAGTGATGTGACAATACTGCAGCAATGCAAATGTTCTATATGTATACTTAACACTTGTGTGTAAGGTACGTGTATAAGATTTTTTACAACAATTTTTAATAGCAAACAAAATGAAAACTATTCAAATGTCCACCAATGTAAGACTTGTTAACACATTGATACCAGGAAATACTATGTTGATATAAAAAGGAATAAAGTAGCTTTATCTAAGTGGCTATGGAATCACCACTACAATATAATTAATGCCAAGCACAAAATAAATACTTCCTTGTATGTGCACAGATGTCTCTGGAAAGATCAATAAGAAATTGGCAATACTGGTTACTTATTGAAATAAAGTTAAAAATTAAAACAACAATAATACATATTTATTAATGCTTCCTAAATTTTATGACCCCACATAGAAGGGTGTGAATCAAGCAGTAATGATGATAAATACACACATTTGCTGACTCCTTTGTACATGGTTTGAAGCTACAGCGTGCTAAAAACAGATTATTCACTAAGAGAAGAAAACATTACCAAGACAAGCCAAACTCACCAGCAGATGACACAGATTTAAGAAAAATTGATGGAGACCTCAATATATTGAAAACCAGCTGACAGAAATCAGGTGTTAGTCATCATTGTTGCTCACTCACCTCATTTCCCAACCTTGGTTTCTGGTGACTATATTACATGGTAAAAGGGACTCTACAGATGTAATTAAGGTTATAGACCTTAGAGTAGGGAGAGTAGCCTGGATTATCCAGGTGAGCCCAATGTAATCACATGAGCCTTACAAGCAGAGAACCGTCTCTAGCTGGAAGAAGAGGACAGAAGAGATGATGCAAATGAAGAAAGCAGAGAGATTGGAAGCATGAGGAGTCAATACACCACTGCTGGCTCTCAGATGTTGGGGCCCATGTTCAAGGACTGGAAGGAAGACCCTTAGGACCCCTGTCAGCAAGCTAGGCCCTTGCCAACAGCCAGCAAGCACACAGGGATCTTAGTCCTACAACCACAAGGAACTGGATTCTGCCTGCAACCTGAATGAGCTTGGAAACAAGATTCTTTCTAGAGCCTCTGGTAAGAGCCAAGATGGCCAGATCCTTGTGAAACACAGAGTAAAGCGATCACCCTTGCCAACGTGGCCTTCTGACCTACAGAACTGTGAGATAATAAATTTGTGTAGTTTTAATCTACCGAATATATGATGATTTATGACAGCAGTAGTAGAAAATGAAGACACCCTCTGTTCAGCTTAAGAACCATTTATTTGTTGAGCCTGTTCCATGTTAGGCCCTGTGCCAAGTGTTTAGGATAGAAAGTGGGCACATGTTCTCAAGGAGCTCACAAGTACAGAAACCCACTGAACAATTCTCTTGATAGAATTTAGCACAGCACACTGCAGGAGTCTGGAAAGGAGGTGCCTAACTGGTGTGACATCCTCAGATGCCCCACTCCCGATGAACTGGACCACCAACCTTATTACAAGTCAGAAATTGCAAGCCATCCTAAACTCTATTGACCCCTCCAGACCTAGGATTTATATCACTCTAATAACATTTCTCCTCAAAGTCCCTTTCTCTTTCCCTCACTCCCAGTTCTTCCCACAACCCCAACTGCTACTTCCTGACCCTTACCAACTCTTACCTGGATGACTGTGATGACTTTCACTCAACTAACTTTCCTGACTCAATAGCCATCCATTTCCCCAAGCCCATTTCCCCCAATCCACCATTTTTCTAAGGATTAAATTGATCATGCATGTTCCAGTTCAAAATCCTTCAAGATCGCCTACAGTCGAATTCTAACTCCTTGGCTATTTTTAGCAACCCTTCTAAGTGCTACTAGAGCAAAAGCTGTCTCTGCTGGGCTTCTAAATTCAGTGTCTAGGAAGAGTCCAATACATGGTTAATTCTCAGAAAGTATTCGCTGAATGAATAAAATGAACCCCACCTGACTCTGCAGCCTCATCGCTTCCCTTATAGCAGCCACTTCACTTTGCTCTGTCTACCCATAGTCCCAGCTGCTCCCCATCCCTATTTTTTTTATGCTCCAATTTCTCCTCCTGGTTAAAAAGCCTTGTTCACCTGGCTGGTAAACAGACCTCATTTTTTAAATGTCCTCTTCTAACAGGGTTCCATTCCCCTCACTGCTCTGTCTCACGTCTTCTGAGTCCCTGATGGAAGCTGTCTCCTCTCTACCATGGCATCTACAGTGAGCCCTCCAGTGATACTCAAAGGCGGCCTGTGGACTGGTGCTGATGTCACAAGTGGTTTACCACCATTCTGGCCCAAGGTAAGTCCTGAAATCAAGTGTATTTAGAAATGTTTTTGGCAATTTGACATTGTGGTGACATCCAAGTATGTAATACTTGCTGAACAGGGTTTAAACCAGTTTGGGTGTTGTTGAATTAACGCAGTGAGTCATGTGTGGCGCAAAATGCATCTTCATCGTGTGCAACAGGACCATTTACTGGTCGATGATAGAGCAAAAACAAACACAGAGAAACTCAGCTAGTCCACCACCACAGGTAATCTGAGGAACACTGCTCTAATGCACTTGGGCATGTTCCCATCTTCCACCTTTGGGGATGTTATCAGCTGCCTGAGACAATGCAGATGTCCAGTAAATATCAGTGAATAAATTAATAAAGATGTGAATGATAAGAATAATTCCTGAAAAGACATGAAGTCTGAGCTACTTCTTAGTGACTGGCAGGAATTGAGCACTTTGGGGTGACAGCATGGGCAAACGCATTGAGGAAAGAGTGCAGATGCAGAAAGAGCAAGAAAAGATGCTGCACAGGCAAAAAGGAAAGGCGAAATATTACACCAAAGCATAATCATGTAGAAGAGCTCAACCAGACATTTCTGTCACAGTCCTACCACTCCTCCCCTAAGCTTACCCCAGAAGCACCCTCTCAGCAGTCTGCAAGCCTCAGAAAAGGCAGAGGGCGCCCCTGAAGGCTTTTAAACCAGCATTGTGACCCAGCTATTGGAGGACGAATCTCAGGGAGCAGCATTAAAGGCAGGGAGTTAACTGCAATCATCCTAAGGAGAAATGCTGAAAGGCGTCAACAAGGGCAAAGAGGATTTGATGCTGTGTAGTGCTGGCAGACGCAGACACAAAATCAAGAAATATTTATGAGGCAATATAGGAAGGGCTTGGTGATTCACTAGACAAGATAAAGGGACAAGGTAGCATGACTAAAGTTTCTGGTTTGGTTGGGGTGACACTGTGCATGGTGGTGTCACCAGAAGAGGTAAGGAACACAGAAAGAGGACGAGGTTTAAGAGGCAGGGAACTCATTAATTCCAGTGTGTCAAGCCTGTGGGACATCCAGGTGGAGATGTCCAGCAGTCCCCTAGGAGGGAGGTCACAGCTCAAGACACAGATTTTGGAAGCTTTCACATCCAGCTGCAGATTAAAACCATAGCTATGAGTGAATGAGAAAAAAAGGGGTCTAAGGACAAACCCTTAGTGAAAATCATCGTTTAAGGGACAGACTGAGGGAGGGAATCTCACAAAGAAGATGAAAAAGGAAGAGTCAAAAAGGCACGAGGAGAACTGAGTGCAGGCAGAATCACAGAGACAAAAGTGGGGGAGATTCGGGAGAAGGTGGCAGGGAGGACAGAGTCAAATGCACAGGGAGGTCCAGTGTGACAGGGCTGAAGGGTCTCTGGTGACTTGAGTCAACCTGGGAACTCCTGTGACTTCAAGGGAGGACACTTAAGCACATTGAAGACACAAAAGCTGAATATAAAGGTAGCTGAGGAGTAAAAGACATTGAACGGGTCACTCTCTGGAGGCAGCTGGTGATGGCTAGAGAAAAGGGAGGAGACGCAAGACCAAGCGTTACCATTCTGATCAAACCTCAAGTACTTTTACAGTGACAGGAAGAAACAGTGGGGAGAAGTAAGGAGGAACAACCAAAGAAGATCTGGAGGGGAAATGGAGGGGATGGAGACAGAAGCCAGCAAAGTGATGCTCAGCCTCCACTGGCACAGGGTGGCACGTCATCCTCCAAGACGCCAGAGAGAAAGGACAGCAGGAAGAAGAGGAGTTAATAAGGGCGAAGGAAGCCTTCCCAGCCCAAGTCTGAATTAGGGCCCTTCCCATGTGTTTCAAAGACACCATATTGCCTCACCATAGGCTTACCATGTGTGTAATTGCCTGACTTACCTGCCTGCCTGTGGCATCAGACTGTAAGCTCCAGTATTGATCCTGCTCACCACTCTATGCCCCATGCCCAGCACAATGTCTGGCACTAATGTGGCCCCAATTAAATGTTTAGTTGATGAAACAGGGACAAAAATTTAAAAAGAATCACCAAAAAAAGCTTCAATTTTTATACCAATTAGTAGGCGGTGAAGTTGATGGCTAAGAGATAAGAAAATAGGATTAGGTAGGGAGGTTTGGGAGAGTAGTGAAAGAAGAGATTAGCCTTTGAGAAGAATGGAAAATGAAAATATTATTTCCAGGACACGTTGAAGAAGTGGCTCTCGAGCTTGGCTGCATATTGGAATCACCTGGAGCACATTGAGAAATACTGACGCTGGCATCACATTCCCAGATTTCAGATCTAGCTGGCCTGAACAGCCCAGGCCTCGAGAAATTTTAAAGTTCTGGGACAATTCTGTTACGCAGACAAGGTTGAGTCACTGAGTGAAAGAGTTGAGTGATGTTGGTCAGAATTTAGCTGAGACTGGAAACCATACACTAACAGATGATCAATTTACCTTTTTATCCAATTTTCCGCAATACTGTTCAGCTGCCTGGGTATACAGAGGACGACTGGAGGGTTAATTTAGAGTTAGAGATATTCCAGGTAAATACAGAAGTAGAGAGCTGAGAGACTGAGGGAAAACAAAGGTCTCTCTGAGAGTAAAGAAGGGAAGGTATGGGGGTTGGTGGGGGAGGAGAGGAACAGGTGAGGGAGGTTAAGAGGCACAAACCTGCAGTCATAAAATAAATGATTCATGAGTATGAAATGCACTGCGTGGGGAACAGAGACAATAATTACATAATATTTTTATATGGTAACAGATGGTAACTAGACTTACCATAGTGATCATTTCAAACTGTACAGAAATACCAAATCACTATGTCCTATACCAGGAACTAACAGAATGTTGTAGGTCAATTATATTTCAAAAAGAAACAAACTCATAGAAAAAGAGACAAGATTTGTGGTTACCAGAGCCACGGGATGAAAGGAGGGGAAACTGGATGAAAGCAGTCAAAATGTACAAACTTTCAGTTATAAGTTAATTAAGTCCTAGAGATGTAATGTACAACGTGATTCATATAATTACCACTGCTGTATGTTATATATGAAAGTTGTTAGGAAAGTAAATCCTAAGAGTTCTCATCACAAGGGAAAAAATTTTTTTTTCTATTTCTTTAATTTGGTCTCTATATGAGATGATGGATGGTCACTAAACTCATTGTGGTCATCATTTTAGGATGTATATAAGTCAAATCATTATGCTGTAAACTTATACAGCACTGAATGTCAATTATATCTCAATAAAACTGGGAGAGGGAAAAAAAAGAAGGAAGGGAGGTGTAAGAAAGCTGATAAGCCAGAGGCTGGGGTTTGAAGACAGGTTATTAGAGCTGATGATTCCTTCTTGGCACATTTCCAGGTGAAAAGGCTCAGAGACAGGCTCTGAAAGCAGGCAGTTACAGTGTGGTGGAGCTGACCACAATCGGGTCAGACAGCGAACTCTGTCAGACAAGGCTACTCCTAAGTTGGCCTCTGAAAGCATTTTGGACTCTCCTGGAGCAACAGAAGGTGGGGGACAAATCAGATGCCATGTCCATAATGCATGTGGAACTGAAGAGGAAAAGGACAGAGAAAGAGAGTTAAGAAAGGCAGAGAGAGATCAAAGCCCTAGAGGGAGACATCCAAAAAAGGAGTTCTGTTTTATTTGCCAGTAGAATGAAAAAGTAACAGTTTGATTCAGATGTGGCAACATGAAGAGGTGGGCATTGTGGCCAGTCCACCCACACACGTAGGACTTCTGAATATGAGAAAAATTCTCTGTATTTCTCACCCCTTCCTCAAACCCATCAGCAAATCCTGACAACTCTGTCTTCTACATATATTCTAGAATTCCAGAATCCTCTAGGGGTGGTCCTTCCTCATCTGAATCCCTGCAACAGCCTTTCAACTGGTCTTCTGGATCTCACTTTTGTCCCTCTTCGATGTATTCGCCACACTAAATTAAAAACAAAACAAAATAAAAATACCCAAGTCATGTCACTTCTCTGCTTAAAATGCACCAACATCTTCCCAACTCATTCACACTAAAAATCAGAGTTGCAGTCTGGGGCTACAAGGCCTGATGTGATCAGGGCCCTGACTACCTCTCTGACCTTCCTGCCCTCCCGTCTCTTCTTTTATTTAGCTAGCGTTTGCTACACTGAGCTCCTTGCCATCTCTTGAACACACCAAGAATGCTCCTGCCTCAAAGCACCTGAAACCGCTGTCCCAACAATGCGGAATTCTTTTGCATACATCTGCCACAGCCACTCCCTCACCTCCTTCAGACCTCTCCAAACATGTCACCCTCACCACCCCACCAACAAGCACTTCCCTGTCTTTATTCCTTTATTTTTCACCACAACACTTTTCACCATTATTTACATATATTTCACAAGTATTCTATATTTATTTGTTTATTGTCTGATTCCCTCCACTTTCCAATAACACTGGAATATAAGCTCCTCGAGGGCAGGGATTTTTTTCTGTTCTGTACATTACTGCCTCTTGAGCACCTGAGACAGTGCCTGGGATCTGTCCGACATGCAAAAATTTGAGTGGATGAATGGATGAACCTTCTCGCAGGTTCAGAGATCGGAAAAAGGCAAGGAGCCCCATCAGGGGAGGGAGATGGTACCCAGAAGTGGATGGGTAGGTGATGTGGATTGATAACTCCTAGACAGAACAAAAATCATAATGGCCTTTCCCATTGCAAATTTGAACAAAAGGAAGGTATTATAATATACATATGCATAATAGTACACGTCCATAAAATACACAGAGTAAGCCCATACAAGGAAGAAAAAGTCTTCAAAATGAAGTGTATTGTACAGCACAGGGAATATAGCCAATATTTTATAATAACTCTAAATGGCATATAGTCTATAAAAATTTTGAATCACTATGTTGTACACCTGAAACTAATGCTGTAAATCAACTATATGTCAATAAAAAATACATGAAAAAATCTAAAAAAGAAGTGTGGATAAGAAAAAATAACCAACAGTAAGATTAAATTAATTCATCTGCTTTCTACACTTCATTTACCCAGCCTCATCCAGGACCACAGCACTCCCTAGAAGTGAATGCTTAGACAACTGAAATGCTTGTCTGTGGTGGAATCACTTCAAAACTGCTTCTGATAGAAAAATGTAAAACATTTTTTTTAAAGATTTCAATCATCTTGTAGACTGAACTTTTCTGGATAATTTAGGGATACTATTAAGAGCAGTAATACCACAGCAGTGCCCCCTGGGACCACCCAAGTCTATGGTTACAGACCTTTGCCCTGCACTAAAAAGTTCCAAATTGCCAGGCATTTCAAATACCTGTGTCTGCTTTTGATGGATTTCCTGTCTCCTCCCTATCAGCTTGTTAGCAGCTATGCTGTTTGTCACCAGCATTGCTGTTTCCATTAAGGTTCCATTCTAATTTGCTGTCCCTAGTCAGCTATGGGATGAGAAGTTAGATAACCAATGATGTTGGAATAATATTTTATTCCAACGATGTTTTTGCTTGTTTGTTTGGTGGGGGGAGGTATTTAGGTTTACTCATTGATTTATTCTTGGAGGAGGTACTCCAACGATGTTTTAAAATAATGCTGCATGGGCTGTGATAAAAAGTCAGAGGACCTCCCTATAGACCCAGTACAGATTTACTCAGTGGACTTCAGGACACTTTTCTTTGCTTAGGGATGACCTTCCTGCTTTCTTACTGATTTTCAATAGCATTCTGTGTACTGAAATGTCATGATAAATGGCCCCTGGATTAGTAGACCGTTTCTGCATGTACATCATGTTCTTTACTCAGTTCTAATAAAGTGTTCTTAAGGTGTCTCAATGCTGTTTAATAAATTAAAAATGAACACAGATTTAGGACAATAGAGAATCTGCAGTTATTATATGTCTGCAAAAGACACCTCTAATTGAGAACAAAATTTATAATCTGGTTATTTTAACCAAAGAAAAGATTTTCCCAAGGAAAGTGCAGTTACACTCCTGGGTAGTAGATAAGTTGATTTAATGCATAATGTATGTAAAATACAATACATTTATAATGAAGTATAGTACTGTTAAACAGCATTACTTAATTTTTAAGTTAAATAATTTTGATGCAAATGATCCCAAAGCAACAACTTGTAAAGACTAACATTTCCTCCCACTATTTATCTGGATGGAAAAATACAGTTGAGTTCAATATTATCTCAGTGTGGGCACCTACAGCTATGGCCCTTTCGAATAACAGCTCAACATCAACAAACAGAAATTGCAGACAATGCAAGATTAAAACAATGACTGCCCTATGAAAGTGGTCACAGCGAATATTTACAAATGTCTTTCTAAGTAAACAAAGAAGGACTTTTTCTTTCTATTTAGTTTTACATGAAATCCTTGAATAACTTCCATGGATTTTTCCCTTGGTGGGGGAGGAGAGGCAAAGGAGAAATTCTAGTGATTCTGGATTTAACAATTTACTACATTCTGGACTTACTTATCAGTTTTAACCATCTGATCTTTGAAATATCTCAACAATTACTAAATCTCTAAATACCCGATGAAGGAATTGCCCAGAAGAGGTTCCTGAGTAAACGTCTCAAATTCTACAAATGAATATGTCATTTGTTCACTTAACCTACAAGTAAGAGAAATAAGAGAATTCCCAGGTTCTCAATCAAAACACGCCCCGGATTAGTTTCTCTAGGACCAGTCTTGGCACCATGATCTACTCACGTTCCTAGGCTCCAAAACTTGACCTCCTACCCCCCTCTCATCTAGACCTACCTTCCCTTCACTTGTCCTTCACTTTCTCTGCCCTTCTCGTTCCTTTCCATCCACACAGGCAGACATCTGTCTAGCTTCTGTGCTAGACCAAGGGATCAGTCCCCCCTGTTTTGCCCTCTAGGTTCCTCTACACTGACAGTGTGACAAGCCAGCAACCTGAATTGCCCAATGATTCTCTTAATCAAGTAAATTTTCTTGCTGTTCCCTGGGTTCTCTCTCTTAAACCCTCACAATAATTGAAATAGGAATAAATTATTCAGAGATTTTCAGGATTTTGCTTTTTTTTTCTTTTAAAAGTTATCATGTACTTTTAAAGCATAAAAATGGTTTCTACTACTCATATAAACCTAGATGAATAAATGGTTTTACTCTGCTTTGTTAATGTAAAAGAGCATGTGTCTAAAATTGTCTTTTTATCCCACTTCAGGTAAAGATTTATAGCTTCAGGAAAATGGTACGAAATGTACATAGTATGGGACCTTATGGGAACATTTTAAACTGCTGTCTTTTACATGCCCAGTTCATACTTTTGCCCTGTACTAGCCCCCAAAATGGATGAGAGTTTTAAAAATTCATTTGTTATAAGTGGACATTGCATTTTAAATTGAACATTGAGAATTAAAAAATAGCAAAGTTACCAAAATATAGTGTCAGATTATTTATAACATATTAATATTTACCTACATGAAATAAGCACTGTCAAGTAAGTTTCTATTGTTTTTAATCTTTTCTTATAACTGTTTATATAATTTGTGAAGTGGATTGCATATCATCTTATTAGCCAAAAATCTCTACACTACTTCCCTGTTAGTTATAACCTGATTTATATTTATCTTTTAAACTTCCTGATGACTGGATATTCAATGGCACTAATGTATTATATTTAACTTTTTAGGTGTGACAATGAGTATTGTGATAATTTTTTAAGTCCCTATCTTTTGGAGATATACTGAAATATTTACATAGGAAATAAGATTAGCCATGATTCTGGGTGATGTCTACATCTAGCTTATTATATTATTCTTTACTTTTATAAATGTTTAGAAATTTTCATGAGTTTTTAAAAAAGAAAGAAAATTTCCATGCTAAAACTGCTTATAAGTATATCTTTTAAGTATACTAGGAAATGATTTGTTCTTCAACTAAATAGTTCCCAATTTTTTCCCCAAGAAAAATTTCTACAACCTTTTTAAAAATGCCTACAAGAGGCTGCAAAGTAATTTACCAAAATGCTAGAAATGGTAAGTTCTGGTTGGTGGGATTATGGGTAATGTCTGGTTTTGTTGTTGTTGTTGTTACAAGTTTGTTTTGGTTTGTTTTGTGATTTTTTTGTTGTTACTAGTTTTCCATACTTCTAAAGTCAGCATACACTATTATCATAGAAAGTAGTCTGATTTTTCTGATTATATGATTATATGTCAAGCACAGAGAATCTGTCTAATATCATAAATCTTTTCCTATATTTACTATGAAAAATATTAATGAAAAACATAAACAGCTTAAGTCCAGTTATTCACAGAACTATCCTGGTATGAAAGCAGTATGGAACGTGTGAGTTTTGATTGTCAGTGGGGAAACACATGCTAGAGAAGACAATTCTGGAGTGAGAGATAGATTAGGAAGATTTTGGTCTCATTTTGGCAAGACGGTCTTATCGACTAATACAACTGAGTGCTCATAATGGACCCTCTAAGAGCAAATGGTCCAGAGGAGGCAGGCGTTTCTGGGAATGGGATATATGATATCTTACATCATCTTCATTTTAAGCTTGGCTTGGGCAGGGTTCGTGCCTGCATACTGATACATAGCTATATTTTTGTTTTCTCTTATTTTTCTTTTAGATGGGAAGGAAGTTAGAAGAGAGAAAAGGTTTCTCTCCATTCTTAAATGAGAATAAATAGTTCATGTGTTTTTGACTCTTTTGCCCCTACATCATTCTCTCCTGCTTGTTCCCCATATCACTTTATTTTGGGCAGAACTGGTTGCCCATTCCCCATGTGAGACCCAACCTCGAGGCTCTCAAAGGCCTCGCTCACAATCACATCTCAGATCTCCTGAGACTCAGTATCATAAAGCACAAGGCCCTTGGGGGAAGGGACCACATCTTCATTTATTTATTCAATAAATACTTGGGTACCCAACACATGCCAAGCACCCTTCTTGACACTAGGGATAAGGCAAGATCCCTGCTCTCATGGATGTTACTTTCTTGTGGGAGGACACACAAGTAAACAGAGACAGACACAAACATAAATAAGACAAACAGTGGCAAATGTTATGAAGAAATGAAACGACAGACTGATGCAACAGGGTCACCAGAGGCAGAGGGCTGCAACAGTAGAAGGGTAGCCAGAAAGGTCTAGAACATCTTGAGAAGAGCCGAGGGACAAGTAGTCCTGGAGGAGACAACATCAAGAGCACAGGCCTCGAGGCAGGAACACACTGAGGACATCAGAGGAACAGAAAGCAGAGTGATGCTAGATGAGTCAGAGAAGTGGGCATGCCGGGTCTTGAGGCCTCAGTGACAGAGCCAGGGTTTTATCCTAGGTGCAGTGGGAAACCATCAGATGCGTTTTTCTTGTGTATAACTATTTATTTTTCTTCTTTAAAAATTATGTTAAAATTCACATAATATAAAGTTTGCCAGCTGAACCATTTTGAAGCGCACTATTCAGTAGTATTGAGCACACTCCTATTCTTGTGCAACCACCACCTCCAATGATCTCTAGAACCCTTTACATTTTATAAAACTGAAACTCTCATCAGAGGCTTTTCAGCAAAGCAGTGACATGATCTGACTTACGCTTTTAAAATTTAATTTGGTTGCTTGGTAGAGAATTGATGGTCTGGAGGCAGCAGGATTAGGGGTTTATTAAAGTAGATGGATTCAGGATACATTCTGTGGCTGTAGCTGACATGACTGCTGCTAGCTTGGATGTGGGCATGAGATAAAGAGAGAAATGAGGAGAGGAGCTGCCCTCTAGATTTTTACATCTCCAGACTCTAGCACAGAGAAAACAGCCAGTGTTTATTTCATTAAAAAGTGAATATTTTAAATGGACTATACTTCAATAAATACATACATACATATACAAAAAAAGTGAATATTCATTTAACACTTAAAAAGTAGAAACCTTTCTTCCTAGAGAACCAGGAAGCCAGAAATGAAAACTATCATGGGTGCACGAGATGATATCTCTTTTCTAGGGCCTAACTATCTGTACTGTGTCCTTGTGACCTGGATGAAGTCTACACAGTTGATTCATATCAACATTATATGCATTAAAGGCTAGACCTTTTACATGTATACAGTAAGTTAGATTTTATTAGGCATTTTACACATATTACTTCATGTCTTTCCTAAATCAATAGCCTTTAACCTTTGAGACTATGGTGCTGTGGGCCTCCTCCCTAGAGATGACACGTACACACAAATTTGACTTTTAGAGTTTACATGGACCTTATAAAATCCATCCCACAGACAAATCTCAGGGTTAAGAAGCCCTACTCTACCTAGTCTGAGTCTGAGTTGTTATTGTATATCATTATGAGACCCTAGACTTTATTAGCCTCACCCTGGTGCCTTTGGAGAAATGCTTTTAAAGAGTTTACCTTCATTAATGTCCATAATAAATGAGTTATCAAGAATCAATATTAAAAGAATATCTTGCCATCTTTACCAAAACTCTTATTGAAAGTATTACATATAAGGTGATTCCAGATCCTTTTTATAAGAACCTACTTGATAAATCCCATTTCTAGAAGAAAAAAATACTACCTTACAAACTTATGTTTTATGTTAAAAAAAAAAAAAAACCATTAGAGTTGTAGAAACATTACCTTACTCTTTCAGTATGAGCTCCCAGCTAATAGTTAAAATTTAGTGTTCCATTTATCACAACTGTATCACCTAGATTTTCCCTTTCTATGTTTGGATCTTAATATATTTATTGTGAGCATTTCAAATTTTTTTTGGAAAAAAAATGAAATGTAAGTTACATACTGTTACATGCAAACTTTGCAACTCTCTTATTTTATAAGCATATTATCTGCCCTCCCTCATGCTTTTTTCCTAAAGATGAGGAAATAGACTCAAAGGCCACATGTAGTAAGTGGCAGGGTATACAGTCAGAATATCTGTATTCTAGACCCAGGTCTGCCACTTACCATCCAGCTGAACTTAGCAAAAATCACTTAAATTTCTTGGATTCTCAGATTTTTTTCTCTATAATTGAGTTAAGATACATATCACACAAAGGTCCAATAAAAACTGAGATGACACATACAGTTTTTTCATGACACATAAAGGCAAAGGAGGACAAGGAGGAGAAACAGCATGTACCCAACTGTTAGTAAGGAAATGACTAACAACCCATCCTTGCTCTAGGTAAAAACAGTTGGATATTGGGGGCTGATGATTTTTAGGGGGTGCCCAGTAAAGCAGTGGGCACCAACTCTCCCCTGACCTCACCCCTACCCAGCCCCACAGATGCTACTTCCATGAGGTTCTCAGGCAGTCACCTACAGGGGATGAACTCGGGCTACGGTCTGAGAATGATGACAGGAGGGGCTTGTTAGCTAAGAGAGCCTGGCTTGGGCTGGATGGTTTAGCCATCTTTGCTAAGATAATGTATTTTTCTTCTTTTACACTTCAGTCGTGGTTCCGGGTTAGATTTTATAACACGTGGGCCTCAGGATGAGGTACACCATCGCATTGCTTTGAGTTTCAATCTTCTTACCTATAACACAGGGGAAGTACAATCCACAGTAAAGTCTACAGGACTAGTTAATGTTGTTACTTATGGACAAAACTGGGGTAGGGCCAAGTATGAGCTTCAAAAATTCAGTCGGAAAGCCATAATCAGAATTAAGGTTATTGAAGACAAAATAATTAGCAAGTTAGAAAACTACTTGGAGTAGAATCAAGAGAACCTGCTTCTGGCCCAGCAGATTCAATATAGGCTTGTGGCCTTGGCCAAGTGACCTGGCCTTGCTGGGCCTCTGGTTCCTCATCTGTAAAAGAGGAAGTTGGCCTAAAGGGCCTCTAAAGCCCCTTCCAGCTCAAAGCACTTTAACAGGTCTTTAAAAAGTATCTACATGGGGGGAGACTGCTGCCTTGTCCTGCCCCGAGGCCCTTTGTTGGACATCTGTGTGGAGCTGTCAGTTCCGCCTGCTTCACAAGGACAAGCAGGGCTTCAGACAGCAACTTGGCAAGCTCATTGGCCCTCACGGATGCTTCTCAGCCACTACAGTAACGGAGAAACAGCACATTAAAAGGAGAAAGGGGTAACCAGAAATCCAACCAGCCTCAACCAAGAAAAATGCATCAGGAAAACCATCTTTGTTGCTGAGGAAGGGCCTGAGGTTGTCTGGGAAAGTAGCCTTGGACCGTGAAAGCTGCTATGGGAACACTGACCTGGAATTCTAACCTTGCCTACCTTAGCTGATCAGGCAATTAAAAAAAAAAAAAAAGTATCTACACACTCATGTCCCAGCAAAGGTTTTACTTCTTTGCCCCTTTGGTGGGTTAACTCTGAGGCATATCCCAACCGGAGGGAAGCCCAGGCACCAACGGTGGTAGTAGTACCATCTTCACAAGTACACCCTGCTGGTACTGTCTAGGATCACCTCTCCAAAAAAAAAAAAAAATAATAATATATATGTATTATAAATTCAGATTTAGAGTACTACATTATAAAGTGGTAAGAGCATGGGCAAATGGGCGTGGGCACTCAGATTGAACTGGGTCTGGGGTCTGATTTCCAGTGTTTTTACTAACCACATGATATTAAGCAAGTTACTCAACTTCTATATGCATCCATTTGCTTGTCTATAAAGTGGAAACAATATCACCTTCTTTGGAGGGCCTCTGTGAAGATTAAATGAGATAAGGCATATGTAGAATTTAGCCCAGTGCCTGGCATATAGCAAATGCTCAATAAATGCTATTATTATAAAATGTACTTTTATTTTTCTCATTTTATAAGTTTGGTAGCTTTTTTTTTTTTTTTACTAACTTGTAATGTTTCAGAAAATAATTACTCTACTTCTATAATTAATATTTGAATCTAGAATAAGTTATTATACCTTGCCCAATTCAACTTGTCAGCTTAACAGCACTAAGAAATTTAACAAGTTTAATAGACTCCAGCTAATGCTATCCTCTGTATTTTTGCTTTCAATCTTTATGGAAGTCATTTAAGTGAAGGAGGAACCAGCTCTAGGTTATACATACTGGTTCATATTATTAAAATAAGCTTAAATGCCACATGGATACTAAAAGCCTAAATTTAAAAAAAGATGTATGAGTTGATTATGTACCAACAGCATAGAATGCTAAGCAAAGAGGAGAAAAAAGCTGCATGTACTCTGCTTTTTACATCCCCAATGTCAAAGTTTCACTTGTCTTTACTAATGTAAGTATATAAAATAATTACAGAGGCAAAAGTTCTGATGACTATGCTACAGTGTAAACGATTACAGTCAGACTAATAGCAGCAATTTTGACTGGTTCTGGCTGGCTAATCAAAAAAATTATATACATTAAAGAATCAAAAAATTAGGTACACACCATAAACATTCACTTTACCATAAGACATGTAAGTATGCATTAATTCCCCAATTTTCTAAAGTAGTTCCAAGATTTTCCTTGAGGAATGATTCATTCCTCACCAATATTTTTCTCACGTAAACCATACTCAGAATTTATTTTCCGCAATTTCCACTTTTAATGTTCTAAGTGGACTGAAAACTAAACAACAAAAACCAAAACAAGCAAAACCAAAACAAACAAAAACTTGTAAAACAAGCTCAGGATATTATCTTTCAAGTTTTCACAATTTTCTCTCCATTCTTTACAGTTCTCCCAGCCACTGTTTAGTCACTCACTTTTATGGAATCTTTCCAAAGAAGTCAAGATTCCTTTCACAGAAGCAATGATCCTCTTTCCTTTTGCACGTATGTTTCACAGACTTACACACTTTTAATTATCTACAATAATAAGCATAACTGGCACCAACAGGTTTGCAATAAATACAGCCAGTGACCCAGCTATCGGGCAGGGAACAGGCCACGAGGAGCCCGGGGTCACCATCCTCGGGCTGCGTCTGGTCTGCTTTATGGGGAAACGAAGAGCATGGGCTCACAGGACCAACTCGTTAGATGCCAAGAGGACTGTCTTTATGTTAGGGTGAACCATATGCAATTGCCAATATCCAACTGTTTTTACCCAGAGAAATGGCAATTCCATACGTTCAACCTAATATTTCTATTTTTTAATTTTTAAAATATTGACTATATTCAATGTTAAATATTATATCTTCTACCCCCTTTTTTTCCTTCCTTTGAATAATGAATAGTAGTTCTCACAACTTTATTTTTTAAATTCCACATCTGCTCAGAACACCCCTTTGGCTATTAAATAATCAGTAATTTGACTCTGGTTTCCTAAGAATGTGATTTCTATCTTCTTTCTTTCTTTACCTTAAAGTCACATCTGTTAGAATGTCAAAGAAATTTTTCAAAGGCTAAAGGTAAAAGCAGGTGCCTTCTAGTGAACTAAAGGATAAACAGCAGAGGGATCAAAATGTGAGGTCAGCAATAATTTGTGTGCTTCTGAGACATAAATCTTTTCGTCTCACAGGATCCCACACAGCACTGCCTGCCTAGAAGGTAAGAAGAGGAGTGGGCAGAGAAGCCCCCAGACAGACATGTCATTTAATTACAATAAGCAAACAAATCATAACTCTACTATTAAGACAAAAATCCCAAAATTTGGGATGGAAAGGAAGGAGGAAGGAGGGGCTGTATTTAGATGAGGGACAACTAGCCAAACCCTCTTTTCCCAGTTCTTACATTTTTATCACTGACCCTAAAAAAATCCAAATCAGGCTTATGATTATGGTTGTCTTTATTCCCTCACAACACTATACAATATCAGAGCCCTAGTATCTCTTATACCCTCTGAGTGATCAACCTGCAGTTAATATGCAGAGTGGGAAGAGTCTCAGTCATAATTACACCTGGGTTTCAATCCTGGTTGTACACTTGTAACACTGCACGCTGGATGAGCGTGCTTCTGCTTCTTCACCTTCACCTTCCTGCACCCATGTGTGCTGTGAGGATTCCGGTGCAGACTTTGCTGGCTTCAGAAGATTCATGAGAAAATATATGGAAAGTGTCTGAGTGTACCTATGGCTGAGATCTCAAATTTTGGGGCAAAAAGATGCCCAAACTTTTCACCTCATGATTGTCACTAAGAGGGTAAAAATTTAAATGCAAATGTGAGCATTCTGTAAACATGTGGCACAAGTTCACTTTCTAGTCCCAAAATATTATGCGAATTGAGCATAACTGAGATACCTAATGTAAACAGTGAAGGTAGCTGTCCTTTCCAGGTCACATAGAGAAATGAGATAAAGCCTCCAAGGGAGAAGGGAGGTTCAAGAAAGGTGAAGTTGCATATGCCAGAGGGCGTGCTTTCAAAAGACAGATCTTAACAGGTCCCTTCTCTTAAAGGTCTTCAAAGGCTCCCCATTGCTTCTAGGATAAAATCCAAAATCTTGACTAGGTCAAACAAGGCTCTCAGTAATTTGGCCCTGCATGCCTCGACAACCTTATCTCACACCCTCCTCTGCCTAATTTTGGCTGGGTTTGTATTAGAGGGGATAAAGGAGCTGGGCTGCTGGTGTTTAAGGCCTGCGGATGCTTCTCCAAGTGGATGAAAATTTGTCCTTAACGTGGTCACATGTTACATGATGACCTAGCTTATCTGAATCATGATCTGGTTAGAAATACTGATGACAGTGTGTCTACTTCTGACACTAACAGGATAATTTTACTTGTCAAGGCAGTAACATATGCTTTTAATATATCCAAATCAATAAGGAATAATTAAAATTTTCAATTAAAAAAAAAAAGACCAGTCTTATAAAGTGCTAAATTTGCATTAGTGTTCAGCTTTTTCATAACGTGTGAAAGGTCCAAATTGGATGAGTCACAGAAATACAGCCAAGACATGGTTCTCTCTAAAAATGTATTTGCAGCATACTTCTTTCCATGCTACATGGTGTGCTTTATTGAAATTCAAGATTAGTTCTCAATTTAACATGATACATATATACAAAAGCTCCAGAATTATTTGTTTGGTAAATGGCATTCTTTCGTATTCTACAGCTGATGTTTACACATGTAGCACGCCAAGGAGAATAAACAGTTAAACAAATTTAAAAAGTCCTATTTCTTCAACTTAACCAGAAATTATCCAAGGACAGAGGCTTTCTTTTATGTATATTCCAATGTCTAGCATAAAGAAACCCCAGTTTGTCAAATGACATACCTGCAAAGGTCAGCATTCCTGTAATTTAAGTTGTTTATAATTGTTGCTAATATCCCTGTCCAACAAGAGAGGATTAGTTAAGGGAATAGCATTATAATTACCAGAACATAATGCAACGAATATGAGTTTTGGAAATTATGTAAGATGAAAAATGTTTACTATGCATTACAAGAAAAACACAAAACACTAAAATTCTATCTGTAGTATGATGTAGGAAATCATGCACAGAAAAAAAGGAGAAAGACAAAGGAAAAATGGCAAAATATTTATTGTGGTAGCATCATGCTCAAGGGGTCAAAACTTTCTTCTTGGTTCCCTAATCTCACCATTTTGGTACCACCTTCCAGCTTCCACTCCTCCTCACTGCAAAACTCCCCAAGCACAGCCAATTCTCTCTTGACAAGGCTCTCCAGAATTAGAACAGGCCCACATTACCCTACACAGAGGTTGTAAGAAAAGATTCCTATTTGGCCTTTCTGCAGTCTCATCCAACCTTCCTATCTACTGCCAGAATAAGACAGTCATTCTACTGCTAAATATATCTACTGTGGTAATCTCTTCATTTATGTTTTATGCATTTTTATACATGTGTTACTTTTTCAATAAAATTGGGTTTTTCTTATAACTCACTGTGGTTTCATATCTTGTTTTGCTAGGATAAGGTTAGGTTTCATGGTTTTCTGCTGATATGGTCCTACTTCATTACACTTCTAAATGGAATGTTCAGCCAGGACATCTGGGTTCCTGTCTGCAGCAATGGAGTCGGCAGAGGCTTTCCTCCCCTTCTTCCACAATGCCTGCCAGCTCCTCTATGTCTACCAATGCAAACTCCTTAACATCCTACAAAACCTGGCTTAAAAATTTCAAAAAGTTTTCAACCATCATCCAATCTACCCAATCTGTGTTACCTTAATTCATATTGCATCATATTCCACAAACATCTATCAAGGAACTATTAGTTATAAGGCCTGAAGAGTTAATGTCTTAAATTGTTTACAATCTTTTTGTGGACAGTGAACATTTAGGAAGGAAGATAACCAACAGTAAAATATGGCATAAATGATTAACGCATGTCCAGGAGTAGGGAGAGGGAAACTGGGGAGGAGAAGTAGGGGAGCAAGGGTGAGAATGATGAAGGCTACAAGGAAGAGACAACGTAAAAGTTGAATAGAAGAGATTTCACAATTGGGAGAAACATGACCGTGAGAGACAACCAAGGAGCCTCGCACCTGCGTGATTAGGATAAAAGGGAGGGAGGCCATCATAAATTATGTTCAATAGAAATGCTCTGGGGCAAAGCACGGCAAGGCCAAATGGAATATTAAAAATGTGCAATGACAGATGCTACAATATAACTGAATAAGATACATGGAAAGCACAGAATCTTAAGGTGGGAAAGTAGCAGTGATAACCAAAGAAACAAAGTTCTATGAGGAAAAAAAAAAAGAGTACAAAGTCACACAAGAAGTCAAAAGACGAATCTGAGAATTAAAGCCTGGTCCGTGAAGCGTGAAACAGCACAGGACTTCAGAAAAGTAAGGACGAAGAAAGGAATTCAAGGTGACGCACTTTGTACCGGGGTTAACAGCCACGGCGCTGGACCAGAGCCCCCGAGTCTTCTCTCCCCCACCCTCCCCCAATCCTCTCCAGGTACTTGTCTGCCCTTGGGCAAGTTCCCGTGCCTCAGTTTCCTCAACTAAAACGAGGATAATGTCATCATTTATTTACCCCATAGGATTGCTGCGAGGATTAAAAGAGTTAATACAAGTTCTTAGAACAGTGCCGGCCACAGAAGCACTTCATAAATGTCTGCCATTGGAAGGAAAAAGATTTTTTTAATCCTCGGTGATCTTAGGGGGTAAATTTTCTGGCCAATAGGAGCAGAAACTACAAAGTAAGGGATTTAACAAGCAAGTGATTAAGAAGACGGAGGCAACAGAAAGTATCAATGACTCTTTCTCAGCAGTTAAACAATAAAATCGAGGAGTGAAATAGAGTAACCTGCGAGTATAGGGTTAAGTGAAAATGCTTTTCGAGGGGATATCGCAGCAAGAGGAAAAGGCTTGGCTCGCCAAAACTATTCTTCAGTCGGTGTGGGACTTGTTTTCCCAACCACACAGTGAGCTGGATGAGGGTAGAGACTAGATCCTTCCTGTCCCAGCTTCCCCGCAGGGAGCTCGAAAGAGCGCTCACTCGGCATCCGGTAAATTTGAATCAGCGCTGGCTGATTAGGGGGGATGGCCCATTTCCTAATCAACGATACTTTGGAAGATGAAACAACAGGCTTCCCGATTTCTACCTCCGGCACGACCTGTTCTACCGCTCTGTACTCATCACTGTCCTCAGCCAGCAGCCGCTGCCGGGACAGGACGCAGCTCGGGGAGCCAAAGAGGCAGCGCCCCGCTGCAAGCACAGCGCCCCAAGTTCATTCCAGTCTCAAAAGTGCCCCAGAGGAAAAGGAAGCAGAAGACAAGGGGCTCGAGGATTCCGGGGGAGACGGGGTGGTGATAAGCGAAGCCAGAAGCCGGAGCTGGGAAAGTGACCTCGGCGGTCAAGGTCGAGCAGGTCCCTCTCTCTCCCACTCCCACTGGCGAACACCTTTGTCCTCCCTCCAGGAACAGCAGGGCCCCGTTCCGTGGGAGCGCTCGGGGTAGGCTGAAAGCCCCGGGGCGGCGGGGAATGCCGTCCTTTTGAGACGCCGGGGGCGGCGGAGGTCTCCCCGGGAGGGCGCAGGTGAGCGCGGCGGCCCCGCCCTCCGGCGGGGAAGGGCCCCGGCCTTCGGCACCCGCAGGCGGTGCGGCGGGAATTTCCGAAACGCCCTCTGGAGTCCAGGAAGGGCCTGTCCGGCTCACGAGTCTCCCAGACCCGGATCCCACTCCCTGCATGGCGCGCCCAAGTTCCTCCACTCGGCTGTCTCCGGACCCCTGTCCCCCGGGTCTCTCTCCTTCCACCTCGTCTCTTCTCCTCCGCTCCCCGGAAAAGTTTGGCCCCAGCGCACCGGTTGGGAGTCCCACACTCACCCCGCTGGGAGCGAAGCCGAAGCGCCGGAGCGCGGGAGCAGAGGGCGGCGGCGGGCTGCAGCCGGCGGCGACGCGAGCGCCGAGCTCCTCACAGCGGCCTCTGCTGCCGCGACCGCTGAGCGCGCTAGATAAGGGGCGGAGGCTGCCGGGGTGTCACCTGCCCGCTCTCCCACCCCGTTGCGTGACGCCGCGCAGCGCCGCCCGCCGCCCGCCGCCCGCCGGGAGGGAGCGGCTGGGAGGGGCTCGCGGCCTCTGTCGCTGCACCTCCGCCCCGCTCGGCGCCCCGCCGCTCGGACCCCGTGGCTGGGACCAGGGATGGATGGGCGCCTGGGGAGATCCGTTCTGGCCTCCGGACTAATTACCTTTCTTTCTGAGCACAAGTGTCATCACCTGAGGACATCTCGAGGCTTAACATAAAACTGTCGTCATGCATGACTCAGGATTGAGTTGTAGAAAAATCTGAAATGAGAAAAACCTGGCGGAGGGTGAGGCTGGCGGGCCAGAGGGAGAAAAGGGGGAGTTCTTGCTCCTGAAAAGGCTGTTCGGAGGGTTAATTCATTATCTAAAATGGAGACCAGGCCCAACGGCGGCGAGAAGCCCAATTTGGCTGAGCTCCAGCCCTGAGTGGTAAAAACTGGAGAATTGCCGCAAATATTGGGGAGTGAAGGGGGGCTTTTAAATCTATGAAGAGCAAATTGTATATAATCTAAGTTAACTTTTTTCATCCTGGTTAGTGACAGCAACTGCTGCAGCAAACAAAGTCTGGTACACAGATTTCTCCTTATCTATGTTAGACTGGGTTGTGGGGTGAGGATGAATGTTAGGTGTGTGTATGCGCGCTCCATTATTTTTTTTAACTTAACCGGGCTCGGTGTCTGATCAGGAGCCTCCTAATCGCTGTCATGTTTCGCGCTGGCATCAATAGCTGGAAGGCAAAATAAGGGTCCAAAGAAGTTACTCGCTCAGGAGGAGGCAAAAACCAAGAGCTAGAATTGAGTTGTCTTCTAGAAGCCTGAGTAATAACCTGAAGGTTGCAGTTCCGACCCAAGCACCTCACCGACGTGGCCTGTGGGTGTGCGGTGAGTTTTAAGCATGAAATCGCAACAAAAGGGTCCAGACTACCCCGGAGGGAGGATAGGAAGAAGAACACTCAGAGGGCCATAAGCTTGTTTTCCTTCTCCAAGACAGGTGTCGCCTTCCACCACCTAATCTTAAGGCAGCAACAAGAGATTTTAAATGTTTTATGTAAAACGTTAAGAGCCCCTCTAGTAGCCTGGGGTGGGGGGCGGGGGACATGAACCCTCAAATTTAAGAGAATCCCAGAGTCAGGGAAACTAAAGATTTCTCCTTCTTTTTAGATAAACTTTGCTTTCATAATAAAAACACACCGTTTAGTAGATTTGGGAAATCCTCTGGGAATTGGAGATAATTGCTTAATAATATTTGCCTTTGCATCTGTCACTATCTACCTATCTATATATATTTATACAATTTCAACTATGCAGAAGATCAAATAGATTCATTCATTTATCAAATATATATTGGGTTCTATTATGTTCCAGGCCCTGAAGATTCAGATAACAAAGTAGACAAAAAGAATTCTCTGTTCTAGTGGGGGTGTACCTTCATTCTAGTTGGGGAATGACTGGCCACAGATGAATGAACAAGTGAAATACAAGTGTTCCTGTTGTGATAAGTGCCAGGAAGAAAAATAAAGAAGGGGCGGAGATAGGGGTTGTGGGAGGTCGAGAGTTGCCGTAGTAAAGTGGCTAGATAAGACCTCAATCTAAGGAGGCATTTGAGCCAATGCTGTAAAGAGATGAGGTGGCGAGCCTGTGTCTATCTGGGTAACAGCATTCCAGTCAGTGGGAACAGCAAGACTAAAGGCCGAGGGCATGAGCATGCCCTGGATGATCATGTTCATAGGATAGCAAGGAGGCCAGAGTGGCTGAATTGGGGATAGTGAGGACGGTAGTAACAAGTGAGTTCAAAGACTTAAGAGAAGCATTTTTGAGTAGAGAAGTGACATCGTCTAACTGAACATTTTAAAAGGAATACCCTGGCAACTTTTTTGAGAGTAGGATTGGGGTGGGATGGGAAGGATAGAAGCAAGTAGATAGCTAGAAGGCTCTTAAAACATCCAGATGAAAGGTAAAAGTAACTTGGACCAGGTTGATTGGTAGTGCTGAGAGGCGGTCAAAATTTAAAAATATATTTTGATTTCCTGAGGATCTGATGAGAGGGAAAAAAGGTCAAAGGACTCTGGAGTGTTTGCCTCTATCTGTTGGAAGGTGAGAGTTGCCATTTACTAAGAAAAGCAAGACTGAGAAAAGACAGCGGGGGGGTGTAATCGGGAATTGTTTGGGGGGGCTGATTTAATTTAAGATACCTATTACATATCAAGTGGGAATGTCAAGTAGGCAGTTGGTTATACCAGTCTGGAGTTTCAAGAGAGAGGTTGGGGTTGGTAGTATAAATTTGGGAGAAGTCAGCTTCCGCATGGTATTTAATGGCCTGAGAATGGCCAAGAGCACCAAGAGTGAGACTAGAGAATAGGTTTCAGAACTGTGTCCTGGGGCACTCAGTATTGAGCAGTCAGAGAATGAGGAGAAACAGTCCTGAGACTGGAGTAAAATCAGAAGAGTGTGGTTTCTTGGAAAGCAGGTGTGTTGGTCAGCTATTGCTACAGTATTTCACCCAAAAATTCAGTGACTTATAGCAGTATACCTGTTCTCATGCCCACGAGTCAGTAGGTTGGTTCCAGGTCAGTGGACCTAGGCTGTGCTCAGCTGGGTGGCTCTGCTTTAGGTTGCAGATTTAGCTTAAGTCTGTTCCATGTGTGTTTATTCTGGAGCCCAGGTTGCAAAGTTAGCAGGCATCTGGAGAGCTTCTCATGGTAGATTATTGGGGTATAAGAGCCAATCCAAAACCCACATGCTTTGGGGGCCTCTGCTCACATTTTTGAAGCACACTTAAGACCTCTACTCACATCAAGTTGGCTAATACTCCATTGGCTAGAGTATGTCACAGAGCCAAATCCAACAGCAGAGGAGAGTGGGAAGCATATTCAACCCATAGTGGAAGGGTGAAGAGAATGAGTATTTGCTGAACAATAATTCAAACTTTTATCACAGCAAGGGAAGAAAGTGTTTCAAAGTGGAGGAAGTGATTGCTTAATAAGCTGAGAACCAGAAATTGGTCGTTGACTTAGCAATATAGAAGTCATTTGTTGACCATGACAAGAACAGGTTTGGGGAAACAGAAGGAGTGAAAACCTGAATGGAGTGTTTCAAGGGTAAATGGGAAGAGAGAAATTGGAGAAAACGAGTTTTGACAATTCTTTCAAGGATTTTTGTAGTAAAAAGGAGAGAAGAAATGAGGTAATGGTAGGAGGGAATTGAGTCTAGAGAGGTTTTTTGTTTGTTTTTTTAAGATGGATATTTAAAATATGTTTGTATACTTTGGAAATATTTAGTAGAGAAGGGGAAACTGATAATGCTGGAAAGAGAGGACAACTATTGTAGTGATGCCTTTGAGAGTATGTGAGAGGGGAGGGATTTGGTGCGCAGGTAGAGCATCTGGCCTTAGATCTGAACGTGCACATTCACTCAGAGGCAACAGAGGGACGGCAGAGTTACAGGCACAGACTTGGGGAGATAGGAGCTTGTGCTAACAGATTATTTTAGGTCAGATTCCCCAGAAGCAGACCTGAGACAGAAAGTTGTGTGCAAGTGATTCATTGAAGTCAGTAAGGGATCCAGAGGGATCTGCGTGAAACAATAATATTGTCCAGTATGCAAATGTTAATATTTTCCAAATTTGGCTTCTTTTTTTTAAGAAAATAAATGTTACAGTTAAAGTTCCACCCCACCCTAATTCCTTTCTTTCTCCCAAAGGTATCGTGAAGTAGCTATGTATCATTTCCATGCATGTGTTTATACTTTCATTATATCTAGCTCAATGTATACAGTAATGTTGTATATGGTTAAATTTTATGTAAATAGTATCATACTGTGTGTATTCTTCTGCAACTTTGTTCTTTTGTCAACACTTTTTTTGAGATTTATTCATGTTAATTCATTTAGGTCTCATTTATTTATTTAATTACGATATAGTATTCTATTTGTATGACCAAGCCATTTATCCATTTGCCTGCTAATGAATAAAATTGTGTTAGTTCTAATTTTTTCCCTTCTGGAGACAATGTGGACAAGAATATACATGTAAATATACAGGAACGTATACATGGAGAAAAATCTCTAGGGTTTGTACTTAGAATGGGATTGCTGGTCGTGGAATTGATTATTCTCCTCAAATGCCCTGTATTTGAGCCCTCTTCCTATATTTGAGGAAGTTCCTATTATGACTTCATACAAGGCAGAGCTCACCTCTCATTATAGAAGCTGAAAATGCATGATACTCACTTTGCAATCCCCGTGGGCAGCTAGAACCCACAATTGTGACTGAATCTGGGTCAAGCAATATACCCCCACTTCCTGTCCTCACCCCTGCTCCTACCCCCAGGACTCTGAAGTTGAAATTAGTGACAGGTTGTGTCTGCCAGTGGCGCGGATGGCTTCCCAGACTAATTCACTGGAATAAATATAGGTCTGGTTTGTCAGCAAAGCTTGCCTTCATTCCTACCTTCTCCATGCCTATTATTATCTAGCCTTTGTGGAGATTCTGTAAGCTCTCAATGTTTTCAATAAACATCTTTTCTCTTTAAATCAGTTAGTTTCTATGGATTGCAACCAAGAACCCTGGCTGGCAGACTTTCCTAAGTGTTGCAATTTACACTCTCACCACATTGTATTAATAGTCCCTGTTTCCCTAAATCCTTGCCAACATTTGGTGTTTTCAGACCTTATGTTTTTGCCAGTCTGATGGGTGTGAAATGGTTTCTCACTATTGTTTTAATATACATTTTCAAGATCCCTAGAGACACTGGACATCTCTTTATATTTTTTTAACCATTGAGATATCTTCTTTGAATTGCCTTTTCATGTCATTTGCTTATAAAAATGAGTACTAGTTTAGTCATACCAACTTATATTTTTCTTGTCGATTTGTCTGTTATATGTTTCACAAAATCTTTTCGCAGTCTAGGACTTACATTTTAATTTTACAAGGATTTTTGTTATTCTTGTATTTTAAAAATGTAAATGTAGTTAAATTTATCAGTATTAGTCCTATGCTTTGTGCTTTTTGCCTATCAAATGAGAAATGTTTTCTTTTTCTAATGTTATACTCATTTTTGTTTTCTAAAATCTGTTTTTTCCTTATTAAATTTATATCTTTAATCCATCTGGAATTGTTTTTAAACTGTTTTATTTGAACAGGTAATATATTCACATGCCTTATATATCAAAAAGTCACAAAATCTCCCTCAACCTCATCTCCCATCCATGCCTTTTAATATACTTCAAGGGATTAAAAAAAAAAATTAAACAGAATGTATTATTCCTGTTTCTGTCTATTTTTATACAAGCAGTAAATACATATTGCTTGCACTTTTTTTTCACTAAACAAAATATGCTTTTGTAAAAACTTTACTTATTCCTCTCTTACATCTATATTGTATAACTCTACCATCATTTATTTAACAAGTTCCCTATTGATGAACATGTATGTTGTTTATAGTCTTGTGATGTTAATAAGTACTGTTTTACATAGATCAACTCATTTAATCTTCACACCAACCCAAAGAGATAGATACTATTATTACATTAATTTCAGAGATGAAGGAACTGAGGCATGGGAAGATTTACCCAAGAACATTATGCTAGAAAGTGATAGAGTTAGAATTTAAAACCAGGCTGTCAGGCTGTAGCATTCATGCTCTTAACCACATACAGTGTGACAATGAATAACCTTGCACATACTAAGTAAATCCTAGAAGTGGACCTGCTGGTTCAGAGAGTAAGCATATCTGTAGTAATTCTAGCTACTGCCAAATTGCCCACTATATTGTTTTGCATTAATTTACACTCCTGACAGCAACGTATAAATGTCCTCGCCACCAGCACCCCCCCACCCAGCCCATAGCCTTACCTATAGTGAAGGTAACATTTATTTTCAAATGTTTGGATGTTTGTCAATTTGATAAGTGAAATACAGAATATTGCTGTAGTTGCCATTTGCGTTTCCCTTAAGATGGGTGAGACTGAGCATCTGTTTCATATGTTTTAAAGTCATAAAGGCAAAGTGACATTTCCATTTTTGTAGAATGTTTCTACTCTCCACTTTTCTATCAGGTTGTAGCCTTTATTGTTTTATTCTTATCAACTTCTAGGAGGCCTTTAATAGATATGTAGGAAGATTGGCCCTTTGCTATGAGGTGAGTGGTAGGTGTCCTCCCCTGTCCCTTGACATTTGTTAAGATCTCACACACATGTCTTTCTGCGTAAGCTCTTTATTCTGTTCCACTATTTGTCTTCCTTGGGTTTTCTCTTTTATTCTCCATGGAAATTTTAAGAACAGCTTTTTTTTTCTCCCCAGTGAAAAGCTTTGTTAGGATTTTGATTTGAATTGCCCTAAAGTTCAAAGATTTATTTAGAGAGAATTGCCATCTTTAGAATATTGAGGTGACCCATCAATGAACATGATATTATTTCTCCATTTATGTAAATCTTCTCTGTCTTTTAATAAAGTTTTGATTTTTCTCTGGCTTGGTCTTTCACGTATTTTATTAGATTTACTCCTAGGAGCCCTGTAACTGTTGTGGCTATTATAAATGGTATATGTGTTTTTAAGTTACATTTTCTAATTGTAAGAATAGGAATGTTATTAATCTTTGTGTAATGACCGTGTATCCTTCGTTTTTATTAAACTCTTCTTTTAGGAATTTGTCTGTAGAATCTTGTGGGTTCATCACCAGTTGTGGGTTCTGGCCAGCAGAAGTCCCACTGAGATGGAATGAATTATTCAAGACTCTGTGGGAAAATGTCAAGAGAGTGAGGGAGTCGGGAGCCAACTCCATGAGCCTCTCAAATCTCTCATATTTATTGAGTACAGTCAAAGGAGGACTGCAGGAATTTAGGGAAGGACAGGGTGGGATCACAATGAGTACAAAGGCTTTGTTTATTGTTGGTGTTTGGCTCAAAGTCAGAAGACCCTTTTTGGTAAATCATATTCATGTTGAGCCTTTCAGCTTACCAAGGCAGAATATATGAGAATCAGCTGCTTAACAAGATTTTTCTTGGACTCAGGCGGCTGTGCCTGTCTTAGATTGCGCCCCCTCAGGGGATCTTACCCTGTCATTGGCTAATCAGCTTTCTCACCTCTGAGTCTGCAGCTTTTTACCCTTCCAGCCCAAGGCTGTTTTGGGAATAGAAGACTAACAGCAGGCACACCCAGCCTTTATAGCCTGAGTCATTGCCAAAACCTCAAGGCAGTTACTGAGCACATCTTCCTTAAGGAGATAAGTGGCTGGGATTGTTACAATTTGTTAACCCAATCATGGGCTCCCACATATCCCCCTTTTTTGTTTTGATTGAAGGGGATCATTCTTGATTGCAGAAGGGACATCATCACCTGACGCTCCTGATTTGAAGAGGCATGGAGGGAGTAAATTACCTTGCAGACTAAGAAAAACACAAGCGATTATTATATAAAATCCAATAATAACCTAAATGTGGGAGTTGAGGCCATTAAACCAGTTGGTAGGGCTAAGCCATTTCATATTATCATATAATTCCTGTTCCATATTTGTTTGAGTCTCCTTTTGAATGTAAATGAGCTGCTAATGCAGCTGGGCAGAAAGAGTATCAACATTATTCTGTAAATCAGAGGCAAAAACTCCTTGAAGTTGTTTTTTAATAATGTCCCAGGAATACCGGGAGTGGTTATATTTAAGAAGAGTAACACATATCTTATCATGTTGCCAATCACACTGCAGGGGCTGTTGTTAGTCACCAAGCCATTCCAAAGCACGTTCCAAGGCCTGAAGCCAATGCATAATTCCATCACCAGTTTGAGTCTAAGTTATCATAGCCTGAGTAACATTAGTCATAACATGATTAACAACCTGAGCGGTATGGATTGATTTAGTAAGGGACACAGTTGCTACTGAAGTGGCAAGAATAACAACAGCTGAGATGATAAAAGCAATCAGCCAACCAATAAAGCGTTTTGGTCTCCACTTTGAAATTGCATGAGTTAATTTAACAAAACCATTTTTGCCCTCCCAGGGGCGGGTTAAGTTAACAGGTAGCCAAATCTGAGGTTGTTGCTTTAGAATGAGTACTTGTGAGATATTGAGAGAAGTAATGTTTATTGGGCTAATACAAAATGTACCAGGCCGGAGGCTGGACATGGGTAGTATAAAATCCATCTTCTAATGTAACATTAAGAATAGAACATGTCATAAGAAAAACATAAGGGTGAGTAGTACACAATAATACATGATCAGAGACATGAGAGTCTAGATCAATACAATAAAACTGAGTATTAACAACTGTGTAAGTAACATACGTACCATATGATAGAGTCCTGGGAAAGAAAGGCAAAGCAATGCGCCAGAGATGAATGTGCCAGGGACTGTGGGCATGAGAGTTAGAGAGGCGTAAAATAGGCCCAGAGAGTCCCCCATCTGTCCAGGTTACTTGGGAGGTGGCTGGAAGGCCAAAACCAATATGAGCATGATTAGAAGAAAGATATCCTTGTGGGCTCCAATCATAGACTGTATAGTTAAAAAGTGGGGCTCCACGGGGACTGGGTGCCCTGCAAGGGACCCAAGAGACTGATTGACTATGAGGGCTCCATTCTTTAGACATATGACAACGAGCAACAGGTGGAGGAAGGCTGCAGACATTGTTTGATTAATGTCAAAAGCTGCAGCAAAAATGAAAGTTAAGTTAGCAGGTTTTGTGCCAGTCTTAGGTAAACAATACAAATAAGTACGGGTCTTAGCACATAAGCAAAAGGATGAAGGGACATTAGACACACAAATTGGGGGGGGGGAAGAGGAGATAAAAGAAGCAGTTTCATTTAACATCATCCAATCACGATTTTCTAACAGGTGACTTTGAGGAATGAGCCAGACTCCTCCAGTCCATTGAGTATCATTAGTGCTGAGTGGGGGTTCTGCATCCCACCAAGTGACTAACCAGAAAACCGGAGGGTCAATAATATGGGCCCAGTACAGACGGGCCCCTGTACTTAAAGGAAGTGACAGAAAGAGTAAAAGAAGCAACAGTACTGGAGCTGATGCATGAGAAATTACTGCTAGATATGCCAGAAGCCTGTATTTTGGAGTGTGAGGCACTTTTGCCTCCCTCATGACCTTAGTGGCCTGAGACTCTAATTTCTTTATCTGGCCCTAAGAGATGTTAATTGCCCAGGTGGAGGCTGCTACCCAAGGTGTGGCAGAGTCTTAAAGTTTTCCAGTGAAATTTCAGGGAAGATAACATCAGGGTCATAACCAGTTAGTTGTTGACAGCGAAGTCATCCTTTGAAGAGTATATTTGTAAGCTGTTGAGTATAAGCCATTAAAGTTCGTTACAGTTTTTTTAAAGGAATGAGGTAAGAAAATCCATTCAAGGCATCTTAATCCATTAATCAGCTGTCCTAAGAGGCCTGTGGGAGAGTGAAGGGTTGGAAAAAGAAATAGATAAACAGGATTTCCAATTTGTCCATGAGAAAAATGCTTTTGCAACAAGGCTTGCTCCACAAGAGCGACTTCCTGTAAAGCTTCCGGAGTTAGTGTTCATGGGGAGTCTAAAGCAGGGTCCCCTTTTAAGGTATTAAACAAATGAGACAATTGACCTATACGGATGCCAAGAACTGGACGAATCCAGTTAATGGCCATGAGAAATTTTTGAAAATCATTAAGAGTTTGTAGATTTTCTGTCTGTAAATGAATAGGTTGATGCCGGACAGTTCGGTGGAAAACAATGTAACCTAGATATTTCCAAGGCTGTTCAATTTGCATTTTATCTGGAGCTATCTGTAAACCAAAAGAAGCCAAAGAGGACTATAGAAATTTATAAGCGGAGAGTAGTTGTCTGTGAAGGAGCTGCTAAAAGAATGTCATCCATATAATGACAGATCAGCCAGGTTTACCACACTTAAAGCAGGTCACAGCAGAAGGGGATTTCATTAAAGCCGCAAGGACCTGAGTATGATGGGCTTCAGTTCCCACATTCTGGCAAGCTCTTACATGGTCGGCTATAGTTTTGTTTTGAGCTTGAATACTGGCAAGAGCTGCCTGGCAATCTGCATTAGCGCTTTCATAGGCCAGCTGTTGTAAGAGCACTTTTGCCCAATCATGGACTCCCACAGAATCTCTTTGATTTTCTACTGAGACAATAATCTCTCCTGTGAATAATTGCAATGTTATTTCTTTTCAGTGTTTTTCATTCTTTGAGAGAAGACTGGATCGTTATCTGCAACTTCTTACTCTATGTCCGTCTGTTATGGATTTAATTTTACTAGTGATTTTCAAACTTTACTGAGAGTCAGAATCATTGGGATGTTGTTAAAATGCAGATTCATGGAACTATGTCTCCAGAGATGCTGATTTAGTAGGTCTAGGTAAATAATCTTCATTTTAACACCCACCCTATATGATTCTGATACAGTTGTCCAGAGAGCTGCAGTTTGGGAAACATCTTACATGTAACCTATCTCTTCTGATATTTATTATTGCCTCCCCAATGAAATGATAACCCCTTGAGGGCAAAGGTTTTATCTGATTTCTGATTATATCCTTTGTGCCTAGAATCGTATTCTACAAACAGTAGATGCTAAATAAGTGTACAGGTGGTAAAACGGAATTTTAGGAAATTTGTTGGAAGTACTTTGTGAGCTTGCTGTTTAAATGCTTTAAAAATGTTTTCCAATGTGCATTTTCTATACAATTAAATAATATCTTTGATATCATCAGAGGAAGAACATGATTGCAATGTGATGAATACAGTGATTAAGTGACTACTAACTCTTACCCCAATATGTCTATACCCTGCCAAATGTAATGGCTTCGGTTTTTTGGCACTGAAAATGCAAACTACGAGTTTCAGATAAATCATTTTCTTTTTAACGTCCTTCTGTTCAGATATCTAAGATGGATGTAAAATTTATATCCCCAAGACAGGCTATAAATGACATGTGGAGCTATGAGAACATCCCTTAAATTACGGTAACAGTCAATATTGTAATTGTCTTACTATAAACTCCAATCATTTGAAAATATTAATAAAAATGGTTGTCAACTGTGAAGGATTGTCACCATGATCATGACGTTAGCTCTGATTAATTTGATTTCAAATGCTATGGAACTGCTTTATGAATCAACTGTATTATCTGAAATTAAAGTGCAACCATTTATTCTGTGTATTCAATCAATCTCTTGATATCACAAAGTCCTGTGACAGTTAAGTCTAAATAATACTTAACTCAAATTTGTGCATTTCATTTAATGATTTCATGATAAAAGTCTTTTCAGATAGATAGGAGAATTATCATAATTTGTATCTTATGGAATGGCTAAATAATATATCATCAAGAGAAGCTATATTTTTATGATGTAGTTGAAACAAAACGACAAAAAATTAAAACAAAAATATTTGCACTGTAAAACTATTCAGTCGTGCTTTTTTTGGAATTTTTTTTTTTAGCATATACTGTATTTGTTCTATGTGTTACTCTAAATTTTATGTATTGGTAGATGTTCAGTGTACCTTGTAGGTTTATATAGCAATTCAGCACATGGCAGTTCTGTCTTCTTGGAGGAGTTACATTTGTACTAGGGTGGTGTTTCCCAAACTTGCCTGATTTTAAAATCACTGGAAACAAATGTTAAAAAATACAGATTTTTAGGCCCCTCCTGTAGACTTCTGACTCTACCTTGGGTAGCTATGAAATAACCAATGGTAAGAATCTTTCATCTCTCTCACTTGCTCTTTTAAAACACTGCGTATCTTTTCTCCCCCCTAGAATACCTGCTACTGAAGAGATAACCTATATGATTATTACCCATTCAAGATGACTGCATTAGCACTTAATATTTGTGGAAGGTAAGAAACTAAGGATACTTTTATTAATAGGCTATCACCTAAGATTTTGTAAAAACATTAGATTTATTCATTAAATTTTAAATACTATATGATGCACTGTTTTAAAAATTTTTTGTAGCTTTTGGGATATTTCCAGAAGACTGCTACTGTAATAAAATTTTAATAAGTAAGCAGAAGGAGGCACCGGGGTTACGGTTTATAAACAACATGTGTGAACCTTGGTTACGTACCAGACTATCAAAATAACCAAATTGTCTTTACTTGCCTAAAGAATGTAGCCTTTGATTGAAATGGGCATCCACTGTTACTGTAATGTTTTTATTTTGCAGTTCAAAGTATATTTTCAAAGCAGTCTATGAGTGTAACCTATAGTTAGTTAACAAATGTTTACAGATCATTTGTCATAAATGACAGTGGGGCCAGCTCTGAAAATCAGACTGAGTGGAGGTAGGCATATATGTGTTAGTGACTAAATTCCTAAGAGAAGAAAAGATAATGTGCATTGCTTTAGATTATCTAAGTTTCCTTTTCTTTCACACAGATCATAAAGCACTGACTGTGCACACAAGTGTAATTTAAAAAGCAGATCTTTCATCTCTGTTGTTCTTGGTTTTACATATCCATTCTAATACATGTAAAATGGGTTCCCTATCTATTTCTAAATGATAAAGCAATTGTGCAGATAAAGCACTCTAGGAAATGAGGGTGGAGCCCTTTAGGATTATATTTCTCAAAGCAAAGTTTGTTAGTCATTCAGTTTGTTACAAGTTCATTCATTTCAGCTTATTCTAGACTACACTGAGGAAAACTTAGACTTATTTAGAAAGCTTTAAGAGTTGTGGCTGGTAAGTGAAAACACTGGTGGGCACACAAATAGCCAGCTCCCTGTAATTCAAAATCTGCTGAGGAACTGGCCCTTGGCACTTTGAAGAAAGAGGCCTGGGAATGTTTGGTGAAGAGCATGCTCATTCATAGCTGGAGAGGACGGCTAGCTCTTCACTAGGTCAGCCTCCCCTTCCTCCTAGGCGCATAGCTGGGCTGTACTTCCCAGAGTTCCTTGCAGTGTAGGTGTGGCCTATGATAGAGTTCTGGTGAGTGGAATTTGAGCAGAAGTGCTTGACGTGTCCTGGTCTGGCTCGTTCATACTTACCAAGTGAGACCCTTTGTCTCTTTCTTCTGTAGCTAATGCTGCAGGCTTCCTTATGGAAGCCTTATGTTGAATGTGGTGGAGCCACAAGATGAAAGGGGGATCCTGAGTTCTCAAATTACCATTTGGAGGAGAGAGATTTTATATAAGCTATAAACAAATGTATACTGACTTAAGTCTCCAAAGTTTTGTAGTCCATCAGATACAACAGTTAGCCTGCCCCAGCTAATATAACAGAATAGTGCTGTCAGGCAAGGACTTTACTTCTTACCCTGCAGAAAGCAGGAAATGCCTCTCCCCTTGGCCTCTTTGGTATTTGCTGGATCAGACCTGGCAACTGCTTTAGCATTCTTCCTTAATGGACAAGCTTTCCTGATCTCACCTTTGCTGTTGCAGTCCCCTCCTAACTAGTCCTCTGCTCCTGCATGTGCCCTCCTCCACGGTTTATTATCGAAACAGCATAGCTTCTTAACCGGTTTCTTTGCTTCTGTTTGTGGCTCCTCTTCAGCCAATCACCACACTGACACCAGCATGATTCTATTAAAACCTCAGTCAAACCATGTCTCTCTTCTGCTCAAAACATTCCAACGGCTTCTTATATCCCTTGGGGGCCCTGCCAGTCCCTCTTAACCCGACATCACTTCCACCCACCATCACCATGACTGTTCTTTTCCCCGTGGCTGTCTGGCTGGTCCGCCCGCGTCTGTTCTCTGTAGGCTCTTGCCTCAGTGCCTTTGCGCTTGATGTTCTTTATCTGGAATGCTCTTTCCTCAGGTATCTGCATAGCTAGTTCCCTCACTTGCTTCAGTCATTACTCAAAATTTGTCTTTTTCAGTGAGGCTTTTGCTGGCTACCCTATCTAAAATTTTAATGCTGTTTCCTCCCCTCACTTCTGATTCTCTTTCTCTGTCTTTTTTCCCCCTCTTTGCACTTTTCAAGAATATACCTTGTTTTCATATTTACCTCATTTATTGTCTTTGTCCTCCACTTCAGTATAAGACTGTAACTCTCATCTTTTAAAAGATGCATGTCTCTCATCCCATTTCCATTTCTTAGTCACAGTTCTAAAGTCATGCTAGTAACATCCTCTCTCAATGGGAATGTTTGAGCTTAGCAAAGGATTTGATCTGTTTTGTTCACTGGCACATAGTTGGTGCTCAACTCACTACAAATGAATGGATCAGGAATTAATTTGAGCTGGTAAAATGTTTCGTTAGTAAGTGTTCTTCCAATCCCAGGAAGAGTTAAAATTTTAAAAGATCTAAATGCAGTCAAAGAGTCAGTATTTATTCTTTCATGTTAAATGCAGGAATAAGTTAGTAATTATTGATAATAACTATAGATAATATTATAATTATTAAATAGCTATAATTACTATAGATAATTATTAGTAATTATAGATAACATATAAGTATTTAGGGTTTAAAATTTTAATATTTAGGAGAATCAGGCATATGAGGGAATTTGACAGATTAGGTTTATGATTTTACTTTGAGTTGTATAATTGAATTCAGACTCATTAAATAATAAGATGTAAACATTTTAAATGTTTATAATCAGTATTAAATACTTGAAATGAAAAGTTAAGTTTTATTACATTTATAAGTTTAACTTATTGGACTTATAAGGGATGTTTAAATTATTGGAAGTTTTGCATGTTCATTTGTCTGGTAAGGCATTTGAAGTGCTTAAAAACATCAGTTATTAAAATGATCAATGCAGTTTAAGGCAATTTGAATAGGTTTGTGCATAGGACATACGGTTTAAAAGAAGCTGAGTTCTACAGGGAGATACTACTTCACACCTCCTAATATAGCTATAATAAAAAAGACAATAACAAGTGTTGACAAGAATATAGAGAAATAGAAATTGGAACTTTCATACATTGCTGGTAGGAATGTAAAATGGTGTAGACACTTTGTAAAACAGTTTGGCAGTTCTTCAAAAAGTAAAACACGATACACTTGAAACTAATACAATACTGTAAATCAACTATACTTCAATTTTTAAAAAAGTAAAATACAGAGTTGACATGTGACCCAGGAATTCAATTCCAACTGAAAACATATATCCACGCAAAAACTTGTATACAATGTTCATAGCAACATTATCCATAATAATCAAAAAGTAGAAATAATCCAAGTGACCATCAACTAATGAACTGACAGATATAATGTGGTATGTCCATACAATGGAATATTATTTGGCAATAAATAAAGCATGAACTGCTGATACATGCTGCAACATGGATGAATCTTGAAAACATTATACTAATTAAAAGAAGCCTGTCACAAAAGACCATATATAGTAGGATCCATTCATATGAAATGTTCCAAATAGGAAAATCTATAGAGACAGAATCTATAGAGGTTGCTTAGGGCTAGGGATTTGGGGTTTATGGGAAGTGGCCACTAAGGAGTATGGGATTTCCTTTTGGGGTGTTGAAAATGCTCTAGAATTAGATTATGGGGATGATTGCACAACTTTGTGAATATACTAAAAACCATTGAATTGTATATTTTAAAAGGGTGACTTTTTAAATGGTATGTGAATTATATCCAAAAAAAGAGAGCTCTTTAAACTCAGTTGATTGAATATATTATGCTTACATAAAATTTACTAGATTTATACATAGAATAACAAGATGTGTAAAATGAGTTTGTTGTATTAAATAAAACAAGGTTTTAAATTTGCAACTCTAATAACTTTATTATTAACTTTTAGCCTACCTTAAAATGCAAAAATGTCTTCAAAATGTAAATTTGACAGGAATTTTGTTTTGAGTAACTCATTCATTTGCAGACAGTTCTAAGGAGAGAGGATAGGAAAAAAGAGAGATAAGAGTATGTATAAATACAAAGCAGAACAACAGGCTCCAGGTTAAATGTGCTTATATTAAATATTACAGAAAAACAAGCTTTTAAAAATGTTGATCAAAATTGATATTTGAGGAATACATATTTTAAAACACTTTCCTATATTAAACAAAAGCTTCTGTACTTCCCTTTGGTTTTTAATTTGCCATTTAGAGCCACATATAAATATAATCTTTATACCATAGGACTATTCTTCAGGTGTCCACAGCAGACTTTCTTTTCTCTGAATTAAATGGTTCTTGATCCCTTTGGCCATTTTCAAATGACTTGATTTCATGTCTCCTGATCATCCTAATTGCAAATGTGAGTATTTCAAGGAATTAGAAACCAGCCACAGTATTTTATATGGGATAAAATTTTTTCCTTGTTTATGAATATTACATGTCTATTAAAGTAAATTAAGAGAATACTGGCTTGTTATATATTAGGCTTCTAGTTTACCACAGATTTTTGCCTTATAGTTGTGAAGTTAAAGTCGTTTTTGCAAGTGATATCTGGGACTTGTGTCAGGAATGTGTTCTGCTACAAGTAACAGAAAGCCTAAAGAGAGTCCTAAATAGTTAGGGGTTTATTTTTCACACACAGTAAGAAGACCAGAGGTACAGATTGCTGGTATAATGTTAATTCAATGGCCTAACAGTGTCAAGCTCTATTATAATTGCCATTCTCTTGTCCTTTCTTGTGTGCTTGTCCCCTATGGCCACAATTCAAAGATCACATCTGACACTAAAGGCAGAATGAAGGGTGAAAAAGAAAGGAAGATGTCAGTTTTCTCTGACCTCTTCAGAAATGCAAAAGCTTCCCTAGAGAACTCTCTGTAGAATTCTACTTTGTGTTTCAACAAGAAGTGTGTCACCTTGCCATTCTAAATTGCAAGGGATATACGGAAAGTGGGTCTTTAGCTGGACACACTGATGCCCCAAGCAGAATTTGGGTTTATTAGGAAGAAGGAAGTGGAAATAGATATTGTGTAGACAAAGAACAGTGTCTGCCATAGATTATTGGTGTAGAATTCGACATTTCAATTTCAATTAGTTGAATTTGGCATATCATTCATTCCAAGCTGTTAAAATAATTTGGATCCTATGTCTGTCATCCACGATATTTGTCATGCTTCCTAGTTTGGTGTCATCTACAAATATCACCACTGCCATTAATATCCTTATTAAGGATCTGGTACTGAACAAAACAGAGCTGAGAATGGAGCCCTCCAGCTCCTGATCTTTTGTCATAAAAATGTGTAGCTAAGCTTGGCATTTACAAGGTCGTCAATAAACATGTGTTAAATTAATGAAAGTTATATATGATGATGAATACCTAGAAATTGGTTTTGAGATTGGTTTAATTGCCAGGCTATGTTACTTCCTTGAGCAACATGGATTGTTGGTTTATGTTGAATCACTTGATTTCTTCTTTTTTTTTCAATAGAAAATGTTTCACAAGTTTGTGTGTCATCCTTGTGCAGGAGCCATGATAATCTTTCTCCACATTATTCCAATTGTAGTGTTTGTGCTGCTGAGACAGGCACTGAATCACTTCATTTCTCACAGCATCATGCCACAAATTAAGGAGGATATATTTCTTCACCATGTAAGAAGCACATGAATGTCACCCCTGAGGATATACATGTGTTAATACCTGCAACTTCCCACTGCCATGATAAATACTTTTTTTGCCTTTTGCATAAATGTCAAAACATGAAGACATGTAGCAGATCTCTTTTTCATGCTATGAGATACTCTTATCTATATAAATAGTCACAAGTGAGTATACCCTGGTAGGATGTAGACCACTGATTTTTGATTATCAAACTACAAAAATTTTTGAATCACTTGTCAACATCTAAAAATTGTATAATTTCACATAAAAATGGCTTTTTTACTTCTCTTGAATAATTATCATTTCTGGTTTCATTCTAGTTTCAGTAGGTGCACATTCACACATGGCCTAAGTTAGCTGGAGCTGAATGGTACTATGACGTAGGCTGTTAGTTGTTCTCCAATATTTGTTTTCCTTTTTGTCAACAGTAATTGATCTCCCAATTTTTGGCTGAGCAGATGGCCACATAAAGACCCAGTGTCCTTTTCAAATAGGTATGACCAGCAGTTCTGGCGAACTGGATGTCTGTGAAAGTGATATGTAACTTCTCAGAAGTGCCCTCAAAGGGAGGATGCCATCTTCTTTGTTTTCCTTTTTCTTGTTGGGTGGAATGTGGAAATAACGGCTGGAACAATCATGTTGTATCTCAAGGGGGAAGCTGCTGATACAGCATACGGCAGCAATAAGAAAATGCCTAGATTCCTAATGATCTTGGAACCAGCATACCACTGAGGACTGCCTCCCTGGACTTTTATCAAAAGAAAAGCATTTATATTTTATTTAAGCTATATTGTTTTGGCTTTTCAGGCAAACCTAATCCTAATTCATAAAAGCTGCTGCCATTAGGCAGGTGTTCTCAGGTTTATCACAAATCCCACCACTACCTAATATCTCCCTAACATTGACCGAGAGTTACCATTTATCATTATCATCACTTCTATCCATTAAAAATGGAAAAAATGAAGACTGACATAGTCATGTGTTTCAAGAGAAGTTGAAGAGTGTATGTCATCATGGAAGTAGAGATTATTCTTACATGACTAACAGTGCACACCAACTACTAATGCACACTCTATTAAATATACATGACTTCAGAAGCTATTAGGAAACCAACCACAGTAAGAAGTACAAACAGAATAGCAAAGAAATGTTAATAAAAAACTTAACTTACTGAATAACTTAATGGACTGAAAACAAGGCCTGAATTATAGCAGTAATAATGGTGTAAAACGTATTAAGCAAAAAAAATTTCTTGGCATTAAAACCTTCTGCCAATGATGAGTTTATGAAAAGGCTGATTGCAGCAGAAATTGTGTCCTAAACAGAAACTAACATTTACAAATATAAATGTAACCCAATATAATATTTCTTAGCACGCTGAAGCTGGGGTGGAGGGATTTATAGTAGAAAGTAGCATGAAAAGGTTAAATCATTTAGTTTTTTCTGCTTTCCAGCCAATGAGAGAACAGATATAAGATATAAATACCACCCAAGTAGCTATAGTCATTTGTGATATCTGGAAGGTTTTAAGTGTTTCAATAGCTTTTGAACGTCATGCCAGTAATGGGCATATTAGGAAATTATTTGTGTGTGTTGAGTGAAGTGGGTAAACAGGGCTGCAGGAAGTACTCTAGCAAGTCAGCACTAACACTGGACTTCATTTACAAAACACACTGCGGTTTGCAAAAAGCATACAACATGTTTATTTCATAATTCAATAGAAATCACATTTAATTTAGAAAAAGAGAACACAGCAATGGACCCATGAAGTGAATATACTATCATGGTTTGAATCACAGGAGACATGTCAATGCTTTCTTAACTTGATGACTCATATGCATAGTAGATATATGAGAATAAAGAGGTTTGTTTGGATGTTTGTAAGAAACTGGTTTGTGTCATCTAATGAAAGTGTCAGCTGAAGTCATTAGTGAAGACTTACTCAAAGACTGGGCCTTTGGTTGACGTATATATTCTACTTCTCTACCAGTTACACAAACAAACCATTCATTTTATTAATCTAATTTCTAACCAAACTGTGCCTTTGGAAAACTCACTTAACCACGAAAAATCTGGCCTACTTTCATATGCAGAAATCATTTTCCAGAAATTTAAGTGATGATTACCTAATGTAGAAGTAAAAATTAAATTCTAAAAGTTATTAGATTTTGAAATTTATAAAAATAAACAAACTTGGATCAGTTCGCCTTTTCTCAGCTAATATTGATAATGTGAATAAAGAGCTAAAAATGGAAGTTAGTATACTGAAGTGTAGTTCTGAAAACTACCCATGAACTGAATTCTATAAATACCTCAGATATTTTAAACATGCAAAAAATTGAGCAAGTAATCTGTTTGGGAAAAACTATCTCTATGAAAAATTTTTACATTATTAGACTGAATAAAATTAATATTGATCACAGATGAAGCAGAAAAAATGTTACATTTCTCTGGTTCAAGGTTTTAAAAAATAATGAATTTAAGAAGAAAAACATAACTAAACTAGTTTTAATTGGGTATTTGAATTTACATCAGAGAATTTAATCTCTAATATCATATATATTTATGTTACATGCATATACCAAAGTGAAATAAAAATAAAGAATATGATTATAATTCTCATATTAGATTCTTGCTATCCCTTCACTCATTTACATGTTCTCCTGCCCTTTGTAAGCATTTGAGATTGTGAGCCCTCCTCTTGCCTTTCCCGTATTCCTTCTGGATACAAAGATTGTCAATGACCTGACATATGCAAAATTTCCAAAAGTATTTGTCATATTCCATAATGGGGGGACACAAGAGAAGAAAGCCCAGAACTTTATAGAGCCAACGGCAATGGAGAAACTCAGTCTAACCATAATATGGCCAGGTGGGAATGAGCTAGAGTTGGAGAAGAGCACATAAGGAAATCTGAACTCAAGATTTCATAAAATTCTCAATTTTGTTTAGCTCTTGAGATTCACATAGCAAGTCTCCAGTATAATAGCAATCCTCTAAAGGATTCAGGGAGGATCTGTGATGGGTGTTGAAGCCAATAGCAACCTTGAGAATAGTATCCTTGCCCTGTGTGAGAAGAAAGACTACAAGATTAATGCAATACCCAAGTTGTTAACTAATATTTAATAACACTTAAAATTCCATGCATAGTAAATTCAAAAAATGACACAATCAGTGAAGCATTTTATCATTTGCAAATTGTGAGCAGAATTATTTCACAGTTAAGTGCTTGGTAATGGTGGTGTTCATTAATTTTTTTTTTTTTTTGTATCTTCTATTTGCCAAGCAGTGTTCTAAGTGCTGAGGATACAACAATAACCAAAATAGACAAAATTCCTGCCCTCATAGAGTATACATTCCAGAAGGGAAAGAAGGATTAAAATAAATAAGCAGAACATGTCCTGAGGGGATAAAATTTGAGAGAATTTTGACAGAAGCTCAGAGCTCAATAATCATGAGATTTTAAGTAACAAGAGTTCTATTAGCTGAACAATTATTATATGATTATTATATGTAAGAACTTTATTTCATTTATTCATACAACTCTGTAAGGTGTATTTTATTCCCTTTCCACAAACGAAACTTGCTCAGGAAGGCGAAGTAACTTGCTAAATTAAGTGGTGTTTCCATAACAATTTGGATGAAAACTTTACGAATTTTAGTTTAGGCAAAACAGAATGTTCACTTCATTAGAATTTGAGTGTTTATTTAGTATAAGATAATTCATGAGACTTTTTATAAAGACACTCCACCTTTGCCTTCAATGAACTTCAATTAATCTCGAATGTAAACTTCTACTTATTTATGTATTTCACAAAGTAAATACTATTTTAAAACACCTTCTGAACATTATAATATGTGATTTTGGAGCAGGAATGAATTTAACAATTTTCTATTCCAGTTTTCTGTCCCTTCCTTCTTTTTTTTTTTTAACTGATGGAAAAAAAAAGTAAAAAAGTGGTATTCAAATTTCACATATTTACTTGGTAGTAAAACTAAGATAAAGACTCAGGTCTTCTGATTTCCAGTCTATTGTTTATTATTAATTTCTTTATGAAACCAGTACAATTTTTAAAAATAAACTTGCCATTCTTTAATGTTCTTAGTGATCAACACTAAGTTATTTTTAATACATTTTTTCCATAGTATTTACTGAAACTTGGACGAAATTTTGTATACATATGTAGATAAGAAAACAACGCAGTACCATAAAAATAGTCAATAACTCAATTTTCAAAGACTTAATAGGAGTATTATTCCCTCATTTTAGCACAACCTTAACAGCATATTTATATGAAAGGTATTCAGACTTATGCAGTAGTGGATGATGCCACTATGTAGGAGAAGAGAAGCTGGAGAGTTGCGTGTGAGCCACCTGGGAAGTAGCAGCTCTCCTGCACCCCGCCTGGTGTTTGAATAGGGTGTTAACTGGCCCTGTTTTAGTGCTGTTACTAACTCTTGCTCAGGGGATGAGATGAACAAAAAAGAAATGGCTTGCGCCAATCACTGGGGCCAATCATTAGTTGCCTTCAAGAGTTGAGCACCAATGCCAAGGAAACAAAGCCACTGGCCAGGCCCGCTACAGACCCTATGCAACAGCCACTGACAGACTGTCAAGAAATAAAAAGCATGAGGAGCTTGAGGAATCTGGTCTTAAACATTGACTGACTTGTGTTTTTAGTGACAAAATAAGAAACCAAGTTAGGATTGTGACCTTTATTTAGTTCCAGGCCTTGGGAGAGCGTAGACTGGGAGGGCTGTATAAACCCACTAGCGCAAAGTTTATGTGTACCCTTGTGAGGATAAACAGCAGTGGTTTGTCAGGAAGTTACAGGGCATTTGCCAACTCCTACACACAGAATTAGAGCAGTCATAACACAGTTCTTTATCTTATTTCCCTTAGTTTTTTCTAGTTTTTAATTGTCCAATTTTTAAAAAGCAGGAAACAAAGAACTACATGGCAGCAAAATAACTATGCCTCCTGTATTTGAGGATGTTGCTGATATACTAGTAAGATAGAAAAGCTTGTCTTACAATAAATGACTTGTAAAAATTCCAGGCACTAAGGTACAGTACAGTGATTCAAGATGGCACAAAAGGACTGTACATGTTTTTTTCAAGGGAAATCCATATTCATGATTGGGCTTTGTTAGATATGTCCCTTGAATTTAATATTTTTCCAGAGTTAAAACAAAAGAACCAACTCTATTCTAGCAATAAATTTAACCCTCAGATGTCTAGAAACTTTATCATAATACAAAGCAAAGTGATTATTTTCCTCTCTGTAACTGGCTTTCCCTGCTATATATTTTAAAAGGTTTTTTTGCCAATTTCATTTCTGGCATGGTTTGATTGATATTCAGTTTACAGTTCTAATGATACTCAAGAGTTTTAAAATTCGGGCTGAGTAAATAGGATCTGAATATAGAGAAAAAATTAAGTTTTAAAAAGGAACTGTATCAATGTATTTTTATAAAAATTATAAGTTACAGAAATGACTTTAGCTTTTCTAACTTTCCGTAGTTACTCATTTTTATAGAAGTAACCAAGTATTACTATATGACTCAACAGTAATGAAATATTTGAGTTAGAACTATGCAGCCATTAGGTTCAATATCTGATTTGTGTGATAGTGACTTTTCTTTGAAGTATAATTGAGATTAGTTCATTGGGACAAACTTTTTCTATTATCCTCTCATTCAGGTTTTAAATAAGAGCTAAAGTTTTTCTGTTTTCCAGTGTCTCACCAATAGTAGGCTCTACAAACCTTTGTGTCCTTTACTGAAGAGCCTTCATTTTGAAGTTATTTTCAACTGTTAAAGCAAGTGGTACAGCTTAAGGGTTTGTCTTCACAGCTTTCCTTAAAGGTTTTCATCTAGTCTAAATGGAGCTTTTTAGTATAAACTGACCCAAAAGAATGCTTCAGTTGAAGATGTCTTTTTTTCCCTCTCTTGAAGTATTTCCTTAATTGTAAAGAAAAAGCTTGGTAGGAAGTATAAAAGCTTACCCATGACGCTGTTTTCAGACATCCTGTTAAACACAGGTTTAGGGCTGTGCTAGTAAACGTCTGCATTTACGGTTTCTATGCATTTTTTAAAAGCAGGCATTTCACGGGTGTGCCATAAATGACTTTAAAACTGGAATCAATCTGAGGCGCAGTAAACAACTGGCATAAGTGTCCTCTGAAATACGGCAGGATACAAGCACTTTATAAGACTGAAAGACACATACTATTAGCTAAGACACCACAGAAGGAAAATTTGTAAAATATAAAAGGCAACAGAGAGAAGTTACAGGTGATCACTACCTTTGTAATTGGTTCATTGATATATACAGTCAATAAGGCTGGACAAGTATCAGCTCAATGAAACAATTTAAAACAAGTTTCAGGGAGAAATCGGAGTTCTGGTCAAGATGGCGGAGTGGCAGGATGGCGAGCTTGCCTCTCCTCATGACTACAATGAAACCATGACTGAATGCTAAACAACTATCAAAAAAGAAGACTGGAACCTAGCAAAAAAAAAGAGCTCCTGCAACTGGAAACATAAAGAGGGAACCACAGCAGGACAGTAGGAGGGGCATGCTCGCGATATAATTGGGCTCCACACACCCCTGGTGGGCGCCCCACAAGCTGAAGATTTGTTAAGTTGCAGAGGTCCTCCCACAGGAATGAGAGCTCTAAGCGCCATGTCAGGCTCCCCAGCTTGGGTTCCAGCATTGGGAAGAGAAGGAGACCCCAGGACATCTGGTTTTGAAGGCCAGGGAGGGTTGGCTCTGGGGGCCTCACAGAACTCGGGGAAGCGGAGACTCCATTCCCTTGAGAAGTGTACACGAAAACTCATGTGCACCAGGTCCAAGGGTAGAGGCAGTGATTTCACAGGAACCTGGGCCAGGCCTGCCTGCTGGACTTGGAGGGTCTCCCAGGGACGTGGGGAAAGGCTGCGGCTCACCCAGGGGACTTACAAGCTGGTGGTGGACATTCTGGGAGTGTTAATCTCCATGAGCTTTCCTGGAGGCTGACATCTTGATTGAATCATTAGCACCAAGACCTAGCCCCTCCCAACAGCCTGTAGGGAAGCCTCAGGCCAAACAAGTACAGGGTCGGAACACAGCCACACCCATCAGCAGACTCCCTAAGCCACAAAGGCCTCTAGACACAGCCCTATTCACCAGAGGTCCAGGACCAAGCGTCACCCAGCAGTGGGCAGGCATTGGCTCCTCCTGCCAGGAAACCTGCATAAGCCTCTAGTCCAGCCTCATCCACCAGGGGCAGATACTAGAAACAAGAAAACAATAATCCCAAAGCCCATGGAAGGAATTCACAAACACATAGAAAGACAGATATGAGGTGGCAAAGGAATATCTCTCAGGTCAAGGCACAAGATAAAATCCCAGAAGAAGAAATAAGTGATGAGGAGATAGGTAATTTATCTGAGAAAGAGTTTAAAGTAATGATGGCCACGATGTTCAGAAAACTCAAGAGGAGTATAGATGAACAGGGTGAAGTTTTTAGCAAAGAGTTGGAAAACAGAAAGAATACTCGAACAGAGTTGAAGAATAAAATCACTGAAATGAACAATACGCTAGAAGGAACCAAGAACAGACTAAATGAGGCAGAAGAACAGATCAGTGACCTAAAAGAAATTAGTGGAAGTCACTACTTCAGAACAGAAAAAAGAATAAAAAGGAATAAGAATAGTTTAAGGAACTCTGGGATAACATGAAGTGCTCTAATGTTCACATTATGGGGTCCAAGAAAAAGGAGAGAGAAAGGATCTGAGAAAATTTTTGGAGAGATAATAACCAAAAACTTCCCCAGCTTGGGAATGGAAACAGTCACCCGAGTCTTGGAAACGCAGAGAGTACCACACAGAATCAACTCAAAGAGGATCATACAAATGCACATAGTCATCAAACTGACAACAATTAAGGATAAGGAGAAAATATTAAAACTAGCAAGAGAAAAGCAACAAATAGCATACAAGGGAACTCCTATAAGGTTATCAGCTGATTTTTCAGCAGAAACTCTACAGGCCAGAAGGGAGTGGCAAGATATATTTAAAGTGATGCAAGGGGGAAACTTAGAACCAAGAATACTCTATCCAGCAAGGCTCTCATTCAGACTTGATGGAGAAATTGAAAACTTCACAGATAAGCAAAAGCTAAAAGATTTCAGCACCACCAAACCAGCTTTGCAACAAATGTTAAAGGACCTTCCCTAGTCATCAGACCATAAGAAAAGAGAACAAAAAGAAGAAGAAAAAAAGAGAAAGAGAGACCTACGAAAGATTGCTTTGACTGGGGTATTTTGTAAATTTGGGAATTGTTTGTTCTAGTTCTGTGAGGAATGTCACGAGTATTTTGATGGGGGTTGCGTTGGATCTATGGATTGCTTTGGGTAGTGTGGCCATTTTGATAATGTTGATTCTTTTAATCCAAGTGCATAAGAAATCTTTCCATTTCTTTGTGTCATTTCAGTTTTCAGAGTATAGGTAACCTTGGTTAAGTTTATTTCTAGGTATTTTGTTGTTTGTGATGTAATGGAAATGTCTCTACCAGTTATAAAATTCTGTTTTTTGAAGTGAAAAAGAAAAAAGTGAATGAAGGGCCACAAATGGAAAAATATTCTTCTTTTTTATGGATGAGCTTTATTCCATTACATACATACATATATATATATATATATGCTGCATTTATATATATACACACATATATAAATATATATACATATATAAATATATATATATACACACACACACACATATATATATGCTGCATTTCCATTATCTGTTCAACTATTGATGTGCACTTAGGATGCTTCCGTATCTTGGCAATTATAAATAATGTTGCTGTTAACAGCAGGGTGTATGTATCTTTTTGAGTTAATTCTTATTTTGTGCTTGGCTTTATTCCTTTGATAACTATGTAAGTTTAAAAAGCTAAAGCTCTAAATGTTCTTAGAAACAATGAACACTACATATATGTAAATTAAAAAATGTATATGCAGTAAAAAAACAATGACCTATCAATCCATGAAAGACATAGAAGAACTTAAAAGACATATTACTAAATAAAAGAAGCCAGTCTGAAAAGGTACAAACTGTACAATTCCAAGTAAATGACATTCTGGAAAAGGCACAGCTACAGAAACAATAAAAAGATCGTGGTTTCCAGGTGTTTGGAGAGAGGGAGGGAGGAATGAAAAGATGAAGCACAAGGAATTTTTAGGGCAATGAAATTATTCTGTATGATACTATAGTGGTGGCTACATGTCATTATGCACTTGTCAAAACACATAGAATGTACAACATCAAGGGCGAACCCTAATGTAAACTATGGACTTTGGTTGATAATGTGCCCATGTTGGTTCATCGACTGTACAAATATGCCACATGATGAGGGATGTTGAGGGTAGGGGAGTATATACGTGTGGGGAGGGAGGATGGCTATGTGGGAACTCTGTATTTTCTGCTCAGTTCTGCTGTGAAACTGAAACTGCTCTAAAAGAATAAAGTCTATTAAAAAAAAAAAAAAGGTTTAAGTGGAAGCTTCTATAGATCACTCCTATTTCTCCAATATATTTCTGCAAGTGTTTAAAAACAGAACAAAGGTTTAGGGTGGGGAGAAAAATAAAACAATAATTAATAAGTCTCTCCTGATGATCAGTTAGTCTTGAATTAGTGATCTTGCAGGTCAAGTGCAAAATCTTGAAGTACAGAACAGAAACAAAAAAGCAAATATTTACTGAGCACCTACTATGTGGCAGGAACTGTTTTAGGATTATAAAAAAAAGGCAAGCAGGAAGGAAAGATAAGACTATGAAGGAGAGATCAAAGTCAACTTTACATGTAATTATTAGGTGATGCAGAGAAGAAAAAAAAGAGAGGAGAGAAGAAATAATTAAACAAATATTAGAAGAAAATATTCCTGAGCTGAGAAAAGGCTTGAGGCTTTGGATTGAAAGAGCTCACAAGAGGTCCAGGAAGTGAGGGGGGAGGGGTAGATAACTGATAACATTAAGGATAAAAAGAAAAATAAAGCCCTCAGTTGACAAGCTTTCAGCTATAAAGAATGAGTTTCCTACAAAGGGAAAAAAAATCAAGCTGGTTTTAGAATCCTAATCTGCAATAATAGAAGCTAGAAGAAAGTGGACATAATAGTTACAGGCTAATGAAATAAAAGGACTGCAACCCAAGAATCCTACCCAGCAAAATTACCATTTCCTCTGCCAGAGGAAAAGATGCTACTCAGTAACAAAAGGGTATCACCCAAATCATTAAGGAAAATATAGTGCACTTCACAATCTTTTACCACTGTACATGTGGCCCTAAAAAGGGCCTGAAAAAAAAACTGTGTACATTCACAAAATGGAGTATTGTGCAGTTAATGAAAAGAAATGACAGTGTGTTAAAATTTGTAACTGGGATTGGTTCTAAGACATGCAGACATGGAAAACTGTCATGAAGGATAAAGTTTATACTCACATATCCCTAGAGCCCGGAGGCACGGCACACCATGCCACGCAGGGCCACATGGAGAAGGGCCAGGACCAGTCAGGAGGCAGATAGGAGAGGGCAGAGCATGGCCCAGAGCCTTAACTGGCGTTTTCATGGGAAGGAATGAGTGGGCAGGGCAGGTACACTGAGTAAGTTTGGGACTGGAGAGTCTGAGTAATTTCTGTAGATGCTGGGCTACAGGGGTGGCCCCTAGTCATCTGGTAGCTGGCCCTGGGGTAGTTTAGAGCAAGGGGAATACTGGATCGGTGTGTAAGTTTGATAAAGGAGATGGTTGAGGGTGTGCACTCTGGATTGGTTGGCTTGCATATCAAAGGCATTCTCCCAGGGAAGTCTTTTGCTATCTCTGGGCATTAGTTAGACATGGAAGGGTCAGTGTCGCCAGGACCAAGGCCCCCAATGCCAGAGTACCAAGAATACAGAAGATAAGAAAATGTAATCAATACAATTGGCCATGATGCTTTGGCATCCTATTAAGGAATATTTGGGGGTGATGCTAGTGGAGACTATGAGAGAGTAGAACACAAGCTGCTCTAAACAGTGTGGAAAATATTTACTAAGAGAGTAGAAAGGAAGAACATAAGTAGAGTTGTAAGGAGTCCTTGCAGGCCAGCCCGTAACTAGATTTTCTATTTATACGGTATTAGCCAAGAAGACAGAGCTGAAATTCTTAGTCTCCAACAATATCTTAGTGGAGTTTCAAAGCGTGCTGAAAGTATGAGATTATAACGTGTCTATTTGTGTATCTACCAAGTGCAGGTCCAGCACTTCTTTTGTTGCAGGGTATTAAATGACATATTAGCAAAGTATATGTAAAGATTAGTGGTATTGTGTGTAACCAAGGGGAAAGAGTGGTTGTGGTAATCACAGAGCAGACACAGGATGAGAGTAGGAAAAAGCCTTGTGAAGTAGATGGTCTTCTCCCCAGAGCGCTTGAAGGAGTTGACTGATAGGAGGCAAGAGCCTCCAGGGAAAACAGTAATCTCCATTAATATTTAGAACACAGATAGCAGTAACCTCCACTAGATTTCCCTTTAGGCATGGGAGTGCAGGGGTGTACTCTTAGGCAGAAAAAAAGGAGTAGAGCAGGATCATGGGCTAAGCAGACAGTAAGCTCAGAAATGTAATGGGATCCCTAATGACAAAGGAAGAAAAGCAAAAATGTCCTATGTCCAATTTGTGCCTTAGGAGAGGTAGTCATGGGCGTTGCTGGGGCTCATGCTTTAGTATCGGGGTGAGATCATCTCCAATGGTGAGGTCTCGGACTGGGAAATGTTCTCTGGGATGTGGGTCTGGGGTATCCTTTCCAAGATGGTACCCATCTGAGGTGATGTGGGTCTCAGCATTTGCCATGTTTGATTGAAACAATGGCTTTAGAGGGTTTGGGCTTCCAGACTGTAAATTAATGAAAGCACCCAGACCAGGGGCAATAAGACCAACAGTCAACAGAAAGGTGTAAAGCTGCACTGACAAGGGTTTTGTTTTTGGTGGAAGTTTAGGCTCATACAGGTCCCACATCAGATGAGTAGCTGTCTGCTACAGGAGTACCTATTAATTTCAATTTGGATGTAAAATTTGTAGATAAAGACTATGTCGCCATCAGAACCCAAAAGTACTAAAAGATGTACCTGTATATCCTAAATGCGTACCAAATGAGTCCCCTTGGAGGAGGATGTTATCAGTGTAATGTCATACCTGTGCTCCTGGAAGAAGGTGGATGCAGTTGAGATCCTGTCTGCAAAGACTGTGTGATGGCAAAGCTGCTGAGGTACCTGATGGACAGTCTGGAAAAGGTGTATTGTGTTCCTTTGAGGTGAAGACAAATTGCAGCTATAGGCTGGTGAAACAGGCACTGAACAGAGCATGTTAGCCAAATCTATTAGAGCAAAATATTTACCAGTTGTTGACTGAATAGAATCAGTAACGTCAATAATATTGGATATAGAGTATGGGGGCCCCAATGGATGGGACCACATTATTAATGTTGTAGTAATGCATCATAAGGTGCCCTTTTATCTTTTTGTTATAAAATAATCCTTTAGTATATTCATTTAGTGTATAAATTTTGGATTTCCAATTGGATCAAATTATTTCCAAATTATAAAACTGTTTTAACATTATATATGTATATATTATTCAATTACCTTTTATTTTCTCTGTTTCGCTTTTAAATCAGTAACTAATCTAGAACTAGCATTACGCTTGCTAGACTGGCATTTGCCTAGCACTTAAAATTTAAACTTTTTGGTTTTTTTCCCCTTGGGTTTGTAGCCACCTAAAGTCATTTTTCTTGTTTTCTTCCTGTTTCAGGTTTTTGCACCCTGAAGGTGCAGTCTTTATTTTTTTTTTCTGGCTGGTAAGAGGAAAAGAGGGAGGCTGAAGGGGCCAAGTGCATCTAGGCAACTTTCCCCTGGGATGTCCTCTGTCCACAGAATAATCAGTCCCTTCCTCACACCCACCTTTTTTCAAATTTGTAGAATGGCTTGAATCTCTAGGTGACTAAAATTTTTCCTTTTTTTTCCCCCCTTTTGGATGTTTACCTGATAAGCTCCTGATGGTTCTGAGCGGCATCTCTGTAAGCAAAGCCCCCCTTCTCTAGGGTGTCCCAATCAACCTTAGAGGGGCTAAAGTCTACATCTAGGAAAGCAATGGTGGCATCAGCATTAACTTTTACATTTTTTGTTTGAGCACAAGACCCTTTGCATGTTGACAATTAGCGGCTCTTAGGAGAGTACATATACATGGATTAAGTACTTTGCATTTTTAAAATTAATTGGATCAACTCTTCAGGGTTTTGGGTGGGGGGGGTGCTGGAACCAGATGCAGCTTGAGCCACTGGTCTCCAGGGATGGGACCTGTTAGACCCTGCTAGGTTGGGGAATAAGTTGCTCATGACAGCAGCAAGTAGGCACAGCAATGAAGCTTGCGACTTGAAGTGTTTGTGGGGAGCCATGATCTTCTGAGAAGGCCCTCACATCAAACCCACAAATGGTTCACAGCATATGAGCAAGTGTTCAAGTGCCATCTCCTACTGCTTTGAGGAACAGATGGAATTTGACTCAGAAAAGCTCAGGGAGGACAAGAGAAATGGTTTATGCATGCCTCCAGAAGCATATATCATTCCAGACACTAGATTCTTCATCTAAGTGACTCAGATGGCTCTACTGCTTGTCAGCATTGCCCAGTCAGTGGATTAGACTTGTCCTATGGCAGTAGGAGGGTAGTCACTCCTCATTCCCAGCAGATGGACCTTTTAAAAATGTAGCCAGTCACCTATAAACCCCTGTGGTTCTGTCCTGGATCTTGAGCTCTCCACCAATGGGGGAAATACACTGAGTGCCCCCTTTAGATTGGGAAATCATGGTAATACCTGACAGAAAAACAACACAATGCAGCAGGCACCAAGCAGCAAGTGCACCAACAACCAGGGGTGCCCTTTCAGGCAGTGTCCCTTGACTGTCAGATCTAGACAATAAGCCAAGAGCAGCTCAAAGAATATCATCTACTTTTCGTGCAAATCACCCAGCTCGCTGTGCTAACTGTGTTAAGATTTGTCCTGGTTTTGTTCTAATCAGGTATGGCAAGACACACAGAAGGAAATGACTATCACGAAGGAAGATGTTTATATTCACAGATCCCTAGAACTAGAACCAGAAGGCATGGCATACCCTGCCATGCAGGGTTACAGAGGGAAGGACTAGGTTAGGTCAGGAGGCCTCTCTAGGGAGAAAGCAGAGCATGGCCTTTATTGGGGTTTGCTGGGAAGGAATGAGTGGGGCAGGATAGGTACACCGAATAAATTTAGGATTGGATAGTTGGAATAATTTCAATAGACTCTGGCACTTAGTTGTCTGGTATCCGGCCCTGGGGTAATCTAGGACAAGGGGAATAGTGGTTTAGTGTGTGAGAGCTTGATAAAGAAGATGGCTGGGGGTGTGGACTCTGGATTGATTGGTTTGTATATCAAAGGCATGCTCCCTGGGGAGTCCTTTGCTATCTCTGGGAATTAATTAGACCTGGAAGAGGCAGTGTTGCCAGGATCAAGGCCCCAAATGCCAGAGTATCAAGAATACAGAAAATAAGAAAATATAGTCAATACATGTAGTTATACCAAATGACACAGAAAAATTTCTGTGAGCTATAATTGAAAAAAAATCAGGACAGAACTGTGTATATCCTATTTTTTCAAACTAAAAATACTTGCCCATCTATGTCTACATAGGTCCTTACTGGATTATAATGTGAATGAACACATACTTGGTTAATAACTTGGATTGTGGAAGGAGGGGTAAGGGATGAGGAAGGAGTTGCTGATGTGGGAAGAGGAGTTTGCATGATAACAGCATGCCGAACACCCAACTGTGTAAAATTATGTGTCATAAAGAGATGCATGAAAGAATGGCCACTAAAATATTAGTAGTAGTTACCCGAGGGTGGCATGATTCCAAGTCATCTTTACGTCTTGGAAGGTTTATGGCTTAAATTATTTACAATAAGCATGTATATTTATATAACTATAAAGAAGTAATAGTTATTTACAGCTTGGAAAAAGACTTCTTTTTTCTTAAAACAAACAAAAAAAAATTCTCAATTTCAATAGCATTTTCAAAGGTCATAAACATCCTCACCAAGGGGAGAAAAAGTGGAAGTAAAATAGTCAGGGCTTAAGAAAATTAACTAAAAAGTAAATGTATGGAAAACAAAACATTTGGCCAGAAAGGTCTGATATGAGGCCTAACACTTACACATTTAAAAACTCTACTACTGTATACTTGGTATTCAAGCTCACAAAAACCTCTTTAACTAGTCTCCTACTGATAAGAATCAGAAAGAAAGGGAATGTAAGGTTAGCTTCATGATAATCACTCATGAGTTATGACATGAGAAGAGGAGACAACAAAATAGAAATTTTTGTGACATTTCATGTTTAAGACAGATCTCCTGCCAGGATATCTTCTGCTTTGATGAATGAAGGAGGACTTAGTCACATCTTAACCAGATTCATAGAAAAGCAGTTCAAGTTGCTGACAGTAAAATAAAGGAAACATGGAATTTTCCCCAAGTTAAAAACCTCTTCCTTTTTAGATTGTGGAAGGCACCAAATTCAAAAAAACTTAACACAAAGCTAGACAATGGTCAAATAAATGAAATCATTGCAAAAACTGAATACACAAATAAGAAAGAATTAAAAAATTGGTGCTAACTTTTCAACTATAATTTTTGATATGATCCTCAGTAAAATCATTCTTGAAAGTGAAAATGAGGAAGGTGATGGTACAGTCAGCAGGAGAAAGTCAGCACTGACCACGATACTTGCTCATTCTCTGAGACTACATCTTACGGTCACACAAACTGTTCAAGTTCCCACAGAGGAGGTGCCATGATCTGTCCCCTTGTACTACAGCTGTAGGGGCTGCAGCAGGCCACAGCATCTGGATCAAGGAGACATGTTCTGATTAAGTAAAGTACATAGAACTCTGTTACAGGATTTCATGAAATTACTAACCTCATTTTAAAATAAATGGAAAGTCACACAAATTCAGGGCTAATTTAGCTGTCACTGGACAATTGAAAAAATAAAACAAAACAGTCCTGTTTTAAAAAAGTTTCATCAATAGAAACAAAAAGGCACTAAGAATTGATATTTATCCTTCCTCATCACTGCTGCTCCAGGCATCTTCAAATGCTGGATTTAATTGTGATTTGGTTGTAGTCTAAAAAAGGGAACAAAAAGAAAGATTCGATTATTCTACCTCAATATTTTAGGCTCATAATATAGTTATGAAATATATCAGATAAAAAGCAATTAGATAATCTTGAAAAAAAACTTATATAATTGTTAATTTCAAACCAAAAATAACATAAGAAACACCCTACATACAATATAAAACAGTTTAACTTCATTTAACATAAATAGACATACCAGGCTTTATCCAAATTATGTTTCCTTCAAAGTAGTTACCACACACATACACACACACAAACACAATGATACTGCTATTACTTAAGGTATTTTTACAACCCTTTGGAATTACCTGGAGAAGGTAGCACATTAACATCCATGTAGCTAGGACTGGACTCAGTCTATAATCTGACCTAACAGCCCAAAATATTAATGTAGGCAACTTCTATTGTTTGGATAGACCTGACTTTTATAAATAATCAAAAAGCCATATATGGGGACTAAGGTGGTCCAAAAAGTAATGTGGGTTATTAAATAGTGAGGTTTATTTATTTATTTTTATAGCTAGTAAAGTAGTTCAGAAACACACACAAAATGTGTCAGAAATGGTAACATGTTGGTTGTTAGCATGTTGGTTTCCCTTGGCGTTTTCTTTGAAAGAGAACATGCATTTAGATTGTGTTTATTTAAAAGCAAGAATAAACAAATGGGACCTAATTAAACTTGAAAGCAAACGAAACCATAGGTAAAACAAAACGACAACCTACAGAATGGGAGAAAATTTTTGCAAATGAAACCGACAAAGGCTCGATCTCCAGAATATATAAGCAGCTCATACGACTTAATAAGAAAAAAACAAACAACCCAATCCAAAAATGGGCAGAAGACCTAAACAAGCAATTCTCCAGGGAAGAAATACAAATGATCAATAGGCACATGAAAAAATGCTCAATATCACTAATTATCAGAGAAATGCAAATCAAAACTACAATGAGGTATCACCTCACACCAGTCAGACTGGCCATCATTCAAAAGTCCACAAATGACAAATGCTGGAGAGGCTGTGGAGAAAAGGGAACCCTCCTACACTGCTGGTGGGAATGCAGTTTGGTGCAGCCACTGTGGAAAACAGTATGGAGATTCCTCAAAAGACTAGGCATAGACTTACCATATGACCCAGGAATCCCGCTCCTCGGCATATATCCAGAAGGAACCCTACTTCAGGATGACACCTGCACCCCAATGTTCATAGCAGCACTATTTACAATAGCCAAGACATGGAGACAGCCTAAATGTCCATCAATGGATGACTGGATAAGGAAGATGTGGTATATTTATACAATGGAATACTACTCAGCCATAAAAACCAACAGCATAACACCATAACACCATTTGCAGCAACATGGATTGTCCTGGAGAATGTCATTCTAAGTGAAGTAAGCCAGAAAGAGAAAGAAAAATACCATATGAGATCGCTCATATGTGGAATCTTAAAAAAAAAAAAAAAAAACAGAAATACAAAGCAGAAACAGACTCATAGACATAGAATACAAACTTGTGGTTGCCAGGGGGGGACATGGGGTGTAGAATAGACAAACAAGATTGTACTGTGTAGCACAAGAAAATATATACAGGATCTTGTGGTGGCTCACAGCAAAAGAGAATGTGACAATAAATGTATGTATGTTCATGTATAACCGAAAAATTGTGCTCTACGCTGGAATTTGACACAACATTGTAAAATGACTATAACTCAATAAAAAAAGTTTAAAAAAATAAAAAATAGATTGTGTTTATTTAAAACAACAAAACATTGCAGTATTCTTACAACTTTTGAGCTGCACCTAATAAACATAACCAGCAATTAGAGGAATTTTAATTATCTGGGGTTTTCAAATCAATTCACTTTTTTGGGAGACTTTCTGAATGGCAACCTTCTTATTCTCAGGCAAATGATTAAAGGGCTTTAAGATAACCTCATTTTTTTGAGTATCTGGACATTATGAGCAGCTTTTACATTTGTTATGAGTTTGTTTAAACCCCAAATCCAATAATGTATTAGTAACTAGATTACTCTTAAATCATCTTAGATGTATTGCCTTTTATAACATGTAGCAATATTTTATGTTAAGGGTAACCCCTACAATATACCTGAGAATGTTCAGTTCCTTTTTGATGAACAAGCTGACTTAGACTCTTATAAGTCAAACAATGATAACAGGAGAAAAAGTAGGTGTTTCCAGAAAATTCCCCAAGTATCAGCGTGGATAGTCAGAAAACAATCTATTAATTTGGGTATTCTTTATAGCTGTTAAAGCTATAGCTCAGAGTCCATTACTTAACCTAATGTTGGGTATTGTTGCCATTACTGAAACTAATGTTGGCCGTTTTCACTTAGTTGTACAAACAAAATTCCATTATATCCCAAATGTCCAGACCCAAAACTATTACCAAGCCTCAGCTAACTATTCAGTTTTTTTCTAGCAGCAGTCCACTTATTTGTGAGAGTAGCATACTGAAGTCTGTTCATTTATTCTTTCATCCAAATGTTTTCTGAATTTCCTATCTTTCTGGGTTTATAATTTAACTACCAAATTAGGTTATTTAGTGCGAGTTTACTCAAAGATGTATTGTCTTTAGGGGTAGGTGATTATTCTTTCCTCTGCTACCTCTGAAAGCCTCTAAATCTGCCTTAGTTATCCACCAAAAAAGCCCTGGGGTAGGTAAGCCAAACAAAAGTCATTCCTCCTAATTCCACTATGGAAGCCCAATATATAATATAACCTATTAAACATTTAAATTTCATTTGAAGACTCAACAAAGAAGCAAAATTATATTTTAAGGTAAATTACTGTTGCTATGAGTGGACAAAAATAATAAGTGAAAATTGGAAATGCAGTTGCATATAAATTTTAGTCTGTAGTAGTAAAGGATAACAATATGAATGTATTACAGTATTACTAGAAGTACATTTTATTGCTAAAAAATCACAAATAAAATATCTTACTTGTAGTTGAAAGTTGCAGTAAAAATATTACATATGATATGGTACACATATTGCTGTTTGTGACCCACTGATCAAGTCTAACTACCATCTATTCAGTTTTCTCTCCAACATCTCCGCCTAGTGGACATTCTTTCTATGCTTGAACATATCCATCTCTAACTTATCAGGCTGCCCGTTTTACTGAGAGATGGTTGTGAACGTAGTTAGATAAGTATGAATTTAAAGGGGATCTAGCTCAGGTCCAAATAATGGAAAGGGAGAACAGAACCAAACTTAACATCTACCACATATATATCTTGATAAATTCTAAATTTCTTACTAGTAATTAGTGGAAAGTCTTTATAGGTAGAATATAGGGGGGATCTGTTTTAGTAAGTGATTATACATCCACACAAGTGGTAAATAAAAGTTACATATTGTGTCACTGTCAAAATAAAGTAAGATTTTAAAAGAGATCATATTTAAACTATAATATAGCCACCCAAGAGACCTCAGGCAGGAAAAAGTGAAAAGAAGTTATACAGCCTTGCTCTGACACTGACCAAGTTTTAGGAAGTGGGGGCAAAAAAAGGGTAGATCTCTTAGAATATAACAGAACAGCCTGCCAACTAAATAATAAGATTTATGCTTAAAGACAATAAAACCTATCTCTATCACCCAATGTTTTTTAGTTTTTTATGGTAGAACTAAATTCCTCCTCTATCTTGGATATCAGAAGAAACACCCCTAAGGGATTATATTTTGGCTAATGGAGAAGTAAATCTCATCTCAAGGGTGGATTTGAAAGGAAACCTAAGAACACGTTTGCTTTGATGATTTTGATGTTTGAAGAGATCATAAACTTGTCCCAGATCACTAATAAATGGCAGAACTGGGATTTGAACCCAGTTACCAGTATTATTATTAGTTAGTTTACCTGACACTAAAGACCAAGTAAGTGTGTGTATGTAGTTGTGTGTTTTGTTTTCTGTTAAGTTCCCTCTCCGGGAAAATGTAGCAGTCACCCATTTGATAGTGAGATGAAAACACGTTTAAATACAAGTTAAATAGTAAATATACATGTAAGGGACAGGGTCTTATGTAGACAGACTTCTCTACTGGGATCTACAACATGACCATATTTATGTTTTACCTACATTCACAGGAATCTTTCAAACTAAAGTTTTTGTGGAAATAATCTAGTCACTTACCATCTTATATTAATATGAGAATGGTGCCTAACTTAAAGCCTTATATACCAGTATATTTTAAAAGGTAAGGTTTTATAGCTCTTAAACTTAAATATAAAGCTGACTTGTTTCTTGTGTACTTCGATTTGATTTCTACTTTTTAGCTTGATTACCCACATACAAAATTCTTCTAGATGAGGAGTTCAAACTACCACCATAACTTCATAATAAGGAAATAAACTGTCCCATATTATCTTTATAAAATAAGCAGTTTAGTTTTCTTCTAATATCCTTTTTTCCATATTTAAGTAAAAGATAATTTACCTTTAATTTACTTTTATATTTTTCATTTGGTAAATGATTGTTCAACTTTCCAACATAACCTATAGTGTTATGTTAGATTTAAAGTATATAGTAATTGACAAACAACAGGATACAGTAATTAACAATAATACAAAATAAATGGCTAAACCAAATTATTTGAACATATTAAGCTGTCTACAAAAAAAAAAAAAATTCAGTCATTTAAAGCATCTGTACACTAAAACTAATCAAAGCCACAATAGACCAAATTGGACATGTGATGAAATCTGGAAAATACCACCTTTAGGTAGCTTAAGGTAAAAGTAAAAAAATTCAGAGGCTACTACCTAAGACCAGAGATCATGCCTTATTCATCTTTGTTTACTCACTGAATTTTTAAGGCTCTTTATTCACACTGTCATATTTGCACCAATTTATGCTGTAAGAAAGGCATTAACAGACTGCTGGTAGAAGTGTAAATTGACAAAATATGACAGCATGAATAAAGAGCATTAAAAAATGTCATACATGATAACTTAATAGATAAATCTACTTCTAGGAATCTATCCAAAGAAGTAATCAGAAATATAAATAATTTATGAATAGCTACCTTTATGTTTTATAATGATCAAAAGAAATGTCTTCAAATAGGTAAATATTTAAATAACTGTGGTATATACGTAACAGAATGCTATATTATTAAAAACAATACTTATGAATAGCTATTAATGACATGAAAAAGTCTTATTGTATAGTATTGAGAAAAGTAGGATGCAAGGTTGTATGTTAAGCATGATATTAACTATGTTAAAAAAAAAAACATGCAGAGGGAAAAACCAGAAGTAAAATGAAGTAAAATGTTAATGGTGATTAAGTCAACTTCAGAAACTTATATTTTTAATATTTTTTGAATTTTCCAAATGTGTTATAGAGGAAAATTATTTTTACAATCAGAAAATATCAAGAAATGCTTTAAAAGTCTCATGTAAGTTAATACAAAGTTTTTTCTTTATGATTTACAAGTCCCTGTACAATTTGTACTAATAATATTTACCTCATCATCATTGTCAGGAACTGGTTCATATAAGGATGGTACCCAAGCAAGAATATTGCAGTCTCGGCCACCACTGTACAGCTCCTGTAACACAGAAAGCGAAGACACGGCTGTGGGTCAGCTTAGAGCTGGAACCAATCTGAAATGAGCTCCCTGAACTCTTTAAACCATTAGTTCTTAGGTTAGATCCATTAGATTAATTCTATCTCTACTCCCCAAAGACACTGGGCTGATGTCCTCTTTTGTTTGTTTAAGATGTAGTAAAGGTTTGTTTTATATTTAAAAATAGTAGTAATTAGGATATGTCAGAGTTTGCTAACATGTTAAAATTTACAAAAACACTCAATCATAGTAGTTTTTATCAGTCATAGTATCCATCAAGTGTTAAGAGTGGAAAAAAATTGAAGAAATGTAAGAGTTTGTCCTTTTCTGTCAATAACTGAGTTTCAGTAAAGACTTCAATGAAGAAACCACGAATTTCTAGCTAAAATAGGCCAAAAATTCAAGAAGTTTTATTGAGCTCACAGCTGCCTAACTGACTGCTATTCAACTGATGAATTTGTCAGCTTGCTGAGAGGTTTACTTATAAGGGGAAGCTTGGGCCAATGCACAGTCTGTCACTGTCTTCATGGATATGCTGTCTGCACATGCTCAATAATGTTCACTCCACCCCAACAGAACTTAAGAAACATGTTATACTGGCCTATATTGAAAATATTCCTATGGGGGAATCTCAAAGCTTATAGAAATTTCAAGATTAAGTTACCAACATGAGGTTCTATCACCCTTGAACAATCAATATATATCTCCTGTGAACAAGGACTCTCCTACATAAATACAATGCAACCAGCAAAATCAGATGGTTCACACTCATATATCACTACCAGCCAATTCTTAGACCCCATTCAAGTTTCACCAAGTGTCCCAACAATATCTTTTAGAGCAAAAGGTTCCAGTTCAAAAATCACATGCTGTACTTAGTTATGTCTGTTTAATTTCCTTCAATCTGGAAAGTTCTTCAGTCTCTCATTGGCTTTCCTGACTTTGACAATTTTAAAGATACACAGCAGTTATCATGTAGAATGTCCCTCAAATTTTGTCTTATGTTTCCTCATGATTAAATTCAGGTGATGCATCTTTGCCAGGAATATCACATACCTTGATAATTTGATTACACTGATGTATCTCAGTCTTCTTCAAGGTAAAATTACTCATTTTACCTTTGTAATTAATATTTTGTAGGTTCTACCTCGAGACTATGTAATATCCCACTCCTCATCAGACTTTCAATTTATTAGTTTACTTACTTATAGCAGAATGGATTCATGGATCCCTATTTTAGTTAACGGGGAATAATTCATTATCATTTATTTTGATGTTGGGTGTATCTTTTCAAATTTTTACATTTATGATAGAATTACTATAATTATCAATTTTATTTTCAGACAGTGAGTTTTATGTAATATATAATTGATAAAAGGATTCTGTTGCTAAATGGATGCAGGAGTACTATACTCCCTTTTAATTCTAGGAGGTGCATACAGCTCAGTGGTGGAGAGCATGCTTAGTATGTGCCAAGGTCCTAGGTTTAATCCCTAGTACCTCCATTAAAAAAAGAAAAAAGTCTTTTACTTCTATAATTTAGATTTATAATTATTGTCCTTTTCAGAAATCCTAATAGATGGAATGGGATAAGAGTTGGATGCTTTCTGATGTAAGGCAGTGATTCAAATCTTTCCTGGTACATAGCACATACAGAAATGGTATTTGTCAGGAGGCAACTGGCCACAGGTTTCTGGCTATCCTTGGCTTGTCCCAGCTATTCTAGGGGCTGAGGGAAATCAACAGCTTGACACACTTTTGATCCATTCTAGGAACACCTGTTAGGGAACTTTGATTTTGTAGAAAGCAATAATTGGTAGTCAGAATACCTGCATTAAAGTCTTGGCTGTGTCTCTAAGTGACTCTGGACAAGAAAAGAGGTACTGTATTCTAAGAACTTCTTTGAATGGATAATCATGCTCTGTCAATCTGTGTGCTGATTTGAGGCAAGTCATGTCACCTCTCTGGTTGCTGTAGTAGTCTTTTCCCAGAAATAACACTAAAAATGTTTAATAACTGGTATATCAGGACACTGGCAATCAGAAGAGATACTGGACATAGAGTGGGAGGAGGGTTCTGAAAGCCTTTTTTAGTTGCTGGGTTGAGGTGAGGTCTAGGAGGCCCCAGGGAAGGGGTGAAGCTAAAGGTCACTTAGGGGGCTTGGTGCAACAGCTATGTAACAAACAGAAGGATATGTATTTGAATATTTTAATAATGGATACTGCCATATTGAGGTGTGCTGGCTGAAAAACCAGCCCTGTATATTTTACTTCACAGTGTCAAACACAAATTAAGTAATGAGTATTAATGAATGAATGAATAAGGTGATAAAAGTCCTTCCTAGTTCTAAGAACCCATAATTTTCATTCTTTTAGTATTTAACTTTCATGAGCCTCATTTTCCTTATCTGCAATACACAGAAAATATCAACAATCTTACTACATTGAGATTCATTTAAAGGAGCCTATGATGTAATTCGTGCAAATATTCTGTGGAAAAAGCAATCTGCTCAACTGGTGTGATAAAAGAGAAAGGTAAGGATGTTAAACAAACAAAAACCATAGGTACTTAAATTATGTAAGCTGGATCAACTCAAAAGCAAACTTATTAGCCATTGGCAGAAAATTAAAAAAACAAACAATATTGCAGACAATCAAAATACACAAACTATGTTTTGAGATTAGATATACATGTTCCATTTTTTCCCCCAAAAGCTTGTGGGCAAGAAATTATTTTAATTTGCCAGAGATTTTCAACTGCTAAATAAATGGAGCCCATATGCAAAAGAATTTATCCCAGTCAAGTTGCACAGTATTATACTGATTCATAGAGACATCCTATGCCACCTAAAAATATACCTTCTATTATCCTTTATTCAATAAACCCTAGCTCAAATGTGGATAAGAAGTATAATTCCTTAGAACGAAATTGCAGTGTACTCTTTTATATACAATCACTCTACCAAGCTAGCTATCTGAACATTTTAAATTCCCTTAAGTATCATTCTTACCTGGAAATTAGACTGAAATACACAGCAGTCAACACTTTTATAATGTCCCTTAAGCATAGTTATCTGTTCTCCTGAGTAAACGGTATAAACAGCAATGGTGCTACCATATGGTACAAAAACAAATTCTGAACTGCAGCCACAGGAGACAGTGAATTTCAATCCTTTTCTACTGTCATTGTAAACTTTTCCATAGTTCACCTGTAGGATGTAAAAATCAAAAAGAGACTTAAATATAATTTAAGACAATAAAGACTAGAAAAATATTTACTTAAAATATTACAATATACTATAGAAATGGCTCCAGTAAGTCTAAAGAAAATGATCAATGTCCTAATAGAAACATGGGCCAATGACATAAATATACATTTCACATAAAAGGGAAATACAAACAGTAAAAAAAAAAAAAAAAAAAAGGCCACAAAAGCAAAGGTTCACATTTCAACTTTGAAATAAAAATGCAAATTAAGGCAACCCTGAAGAATCATTTTAGACCATTTAGCAAAAATTTTAAGAAACCATAAGACAATACAAGTGAGGTAAACAAGTAGGTGGTACTGTAATTTGATCATTCCTTCTAAAAGGCCAAATGGTTTATTATGTAACAAAATATAAAGATATTCTTTTTTTTGGAAGGAAGATAACCTTCTTTTTGTTTTAAAACATTTTAAATTGTGGCAAAATACACATAACATGAAATTTGCCATCTTAACCATATTTAAGTGTATGGTTCAGTGACATGAGGCATATTTGCATTGTTGTGCAACCATCACCACCATTCATTTTTTTATCTTGCAAAACTGAAACTCTGTACCCATTAAACAATGAAGAGTCTTACTCCTTGACCTAGTAACTACTCCTAGGAATTTATCTTAGGGAAATAACTAAAAAGCAAAAGGTATATGCCCAGAGGAATTCACTGCAGTATTATCTAGAATGGCAAAATACCTGAGAATAGATATAAATTCCTAATAATATTAAATTAAGTCCACAGTTTATATAGCAATTAAAAAATTTAAGTATAAACATTATACAGAAAATAGGGATAAAAGCTAAGTGTAAAAAAAGAATACAAATAGCTTAGCTTTATGTAAGTAATTATGCATTCTGGACAAAAATAAAAATTCTGCACCCTGCATGACAAAGGTACATCAGCAATACCTAAGTAGGTAGAAATGCAGAATTCCAGGCCCTATTCCAATCTACTGAACTAGAATCTTTATTTTAACGAGATCCCTGGGGTGATCGGTAGGTTCATCAAAGTCTAAGAGGCTCTGGACTAAAGAAATTGACAGGTTTACTTCCTGCTGATAATTTAGATAAGCAGCTTAGGGTAGGTGTAGAGCCAGTCTCTAATCATTTGGAAATTATGAGCATGCAAATCATTATTTCCCTTCACTATGGTTAATACTGGAGTTTAAACAGACTCACCGTCTGTTCTAATTCTGATTTGACTTTTTCTCTTTTTCTAAAGGTTGGGGTGGGAATGTGCATGTGTATGTGTGTATAAACAGACACTGAGGCTCAAATGGATAATACTGATAATCTGTGGATACTACACTTGGCTTACCTACCCATGAGGTTAACATGTGACAGAAAGGAGCACATGTATTCAGCTATACCACTGCAGCAGTTGTACAGTGAAACATTAAAACACTGAATTTATAGTCAGTAGACTTGGGTTTTTGAAACCCACCCCACCTTCCTATTTTTTTTTTTTTTTTGCCTCTTATGAGTAATGAATGATTTAACCTGAGTTTCATTCTCCTAATCTGTTAAATGGAAATTACATCATTTACCAGAGTTACTGTGAAAAAAATGAAATAATACATGAGAACACCTAGAAATAAAAGTATTCTGTAAGTCCCTAGATTTATTCATTCCTATACATAATTTAAAAGTATAACATTCCCTCATTTCTGTCTTTTGATCCTACATGTACAATTTGTAGAATGACACTGGGAGGTAGATGGAAAAAAAAATACAAACTCAACTGGCAATTCTCTGTTCCTCCTGGAAAAATTATGATCTGCTAGACTGTGATGGTCTCATTCACATATCAAAACATCTACCTACAAAACCTATGTTCTTTCTACTATAGCACATTCATTCCCAAATGTGAACTGGAAAGTATTCAATGAAGTATAAATATTGAACCAGCTCACTAAACTTTGTCTTTATCCTTAGGTGCTCCCCCTGCATCTTACAACTTACTGTCCTATTAATCCTTATAACTCACTGCTGTGATCAAATCACCTGTGGGCTCAAAACTATCAGTATGTTTTCAACGTCTACAGAATGAACTTCAAATAACATATTAAGAAAAGGGGGGATCTACTTAGTGCTTAGTGTCATAGACTATGCTAGGTGATTATCTAAGCTTCCCATTTTATCACTATAAATGCTCACCATAAAATTCAGTGTGTGACAAATAGCATGCTATATATTACTATGAAAGTACTGAAGAGGAACAGGCTGCTTTTGGCAATGATGTCTTAAAGGTGGTATGTACAGGCTTTGAAAAGATTTTGATATGTGAGGAAGATTTCATAGACTTGGGATAGGATGATGGCAAACACAATTCCTTATCATATGAGCCCTTTATATTGTCCCAGTAAATATATACATTTAGTCACTAAGTAAATATCTACAGTGATGCAGAGATTCCATCACAAGGCAACTCGTTTCACTGTCAGCATAATTAATAATGACAGGTAACACTTACTGAATGTCAACATCTGCTGTAAGTACCAGACAATGTGCTAAATATTTCATGTAATTATTTCATGCATTATTTCATGTAATATGCAAAATAATACTATGAGATATGTAGCATTATTATACAAAAAAATACTTAAAAAGGTTCAGTATTATGATCAAGGTCTCTTAGCTAGTAAGTGACAGAATTAGAAACTGAATCTACATTGCACTAATCAAAAAGCACTGTGGTAAATTATTTTTCTTTCATTCTCCTAACTGAGATTATAGTACACTGTAGTACAAGTGAGCACTGGGTACTCTGGAAGCATTTAAGCTGGACTAGAGGAGTTAGAGAGAGGTTGTGTCTGAGATGAATCTTGAAAGCTGAGAAGCAGCTAAGACAGGAGAAGACAGTATTGTAAAGCACGGCAGCAGTCTGTGCAGCAGAATGGAAGGGTGGGAGAGCATGGTACATTTAAAGACCGCTAAGTAGTTCATATGGCTAAGGACAGGGAAAAAAATGGGAAAGTGGCAAGATATAAAAATGGTGAATTACAACGTACAGCTTATGAAGGCCTTGTGCACAACAGACAAAAACATTCAGGTTTTTAGAATTTTTAAAAAAATTTTAATGGAGGTACTGGGGATTGAACCCAGGACCTTGTGCATGGTAAGCTTGTGCTCTACCACTGAGCTGTATGCCCACCCCCTATTCAGTTTCAAAAACCTGAAAAGTTCATTGAAAAAACACTGAAAGATTTCCACTGGGAGATGAATTTGGGAAAAGTTAAAAGGATGAGTAATTAAACAGAGAGATCATGAGGGCCTAGAATGAAGCTGGAAGGGAAGACAGATGTGAAAACATTAAGAAGAAAGAATTAACAGGACTTGTAATTGATATAATAGCTGGGATAAGGGAAGGGAAGGATAAAGAATAGACTCTCAGTTTCCAGCCATTGGTGACTGGGTGAATGATAATGTCAGTAACTAAAACATTAAACACCAGAATAACTATTTTGAAATTTTGTTATGCCAAAAGCTGCCTATGAATATTCCCTGTAGGTACATTGTTCTTACTCTAAGGCAATAATCTCCAAAGTACAGTTGGCACCTCAAGGAATCAGTAAGATGTTCATTAAGGTGTGAGAGGAAAATATGAAAATTTCTATTTCTACCTTATTTTTATCTAAAAAATAAATTAAGCTTTAATAAGAGACTTAAAACAGCATGTATGTATAATTTGTAAATAATTACACATGTACTGGAAACATGTACTTACACATCTTTCTTAAATTAATAAGGGTACCATTACTAAGGCAACTCTGTACAGTAAAAATGGTTATTCTTTATGGTATGCCTATTACTTAGCAGATCACAGTACTACTCTTTACATACTTTCATTTTGTCCTTACAACTACCATTTATTTAGATACATAGTAATCCTGATTTACAAAATGGAGACAAAAACTCTGACCATAGTCCTTCATGATTTTACCTTAAATAAATTATCTAATAACCCCAAATTACTAAATAGCAGGACTGGAATTTATTTCCTATTCTGTCTGACAGCCCTTTAAATATCTGAGGATAGCGTGTGTTCCCTGAGAATTACTTTTTCTGGGATCAATGTTCCAATCCCTTTAAGTGTTCTTTGTAGGCGAGTTTCTGAGCCACTCTAGGCATTTGGCATGAATTACGTTTCCTTTGATCAAGTCCTTTTTAAAACATATTATCCATTTTAAATATACTATTCAAAATATGGGCTTACTAGCAAAAATCCATAGAGTATGAGTATTACCTTCAAGGAGAGAAAAATGGAATCAAATCACATTAACAATTTATGTATATACTCAAGACTATTTCTGTCACATTCACCTTCGATGCACATGCCAACCTACTTTTCCAAAATGACCCTGTCACTTCTCCACTCATAACCTGAGGGGCCTTCCATCTCACCCAGAGAAAAAGCTGAAGCTCTTACAAAGGCCTACAAGCCTATAAGCTCTTGGGCCTATTCCTTCTGTTTCTTATCTCCTATTACTCTTTCTCCCCTTTGCTTACCCTAGTTGAGCACAAGAGCCACATAGATGTTCCTCGGGTATGCCAAACTTGCTCTTGCCTTAGGGTCTTTGTATTTCCTTCCTCTGCCTGGAATGCTATCCCTCCCAGAAGTTGGATGGCTCACTCCGTCATTTCCTTCAAGCCAAATATCATCTTCTGAGTGAGACCTAGAGTGACTGCTCTATGTAACACATTACCTCCAACTCCCCCATATTTTCTATGCTCCTTTACTTGCTTTGTTTTTCTTCATAGTGCTTACTGTACCTAATATATATTTTATCCATCCATCTATACATACTTTTATTGATTGATGGATGGCTGTCTTTTTTTCTCTCCCTGGAATGTAAGGTTCACAAGGATAGAAGCTTTCTGTTTTATTTACTGCTGTATAGTACTGCATGGCAAATAGGAAGTACTCAAAAAATATTTATTACACAAACGAAGAAAATGAAAACAGGAAAGTGTGACCCAATTAGGGGCATGGTACAATATAATAAATTGAAGATTCTAAATTAAAATTCACAATGCCTGAGTTTTTAACCTAAGATATGATGGAGAAGCATTTCACATAGAATATGAGGGATTAGCAAACTCTAAGGTAATCTAACACAAGTAATTTTGACCTTATAGTAAAGTCAGCTTTTAATGATGAACGTGATACCTAGAGTACCTAAGAGAGAAATAGTTAGAAAGGATGATTAAAGAAAGGAGTATAATTAATGTTAATACATAGCTTAAGGTATTAAATAAATGCTTTAAGGGGTGTGGATATAATCAGCATTGTAAGAGTGGAATCTAGAGTCAAACTTTGTCGCCTTCTAGCTATGTAAACTTAGGCAAGTCACCTAATTTTATGTCTTATTTTCCTCATGTGTAACATGGGCATTGTAACAGTCACTGCCCTCATAGTGTTGATATGATGACTAAACAAGACCATATATATTTATACTCCAGCACATATATTAAATCTTAAATTTTATTACTGCAGTAACTGGCACATAAACTCTCAAAAAACATTGGCTATTAATATTATCATCAAATTATAAGCTCTTGGTAGCTTATTCTGAAAGCTACTAAACTATACGTAAACCTGGTAAGGACCAAAACATAAATTTTAAAAAAGCACTAAAAATTAATCATCACATAAGAATCTAGCACTTTTAAAATGCATTCATTTCAGTATTAAAGTGCCATATGTTTTGGTACTATAACATTCATTTTGGATTTTGTTTACAGGTCAGATATAGTATAAAATTTGACTATTTAACTTCAGAATTTTATGACAGTTGTTCCCAATCTTTTATTCTTCTTGAAATACTTGAGAGATATGGCATACTCCCATTATGCACAGTGGCTCAGTAGGGCAGTGATTTGCCACTAACTGGGGAGAATGTGCTGGCGGTGAGATAGGGTGAGCTGTCCTGAGTTGAGAATTACTAGTTCACATAATGGAAAAATATTAAAAAAGAAAGCTGTGATTTAGAGGCAAGACACAAAGTTAAATCTACAGAAAGACATCAGTATATGTCATAGATCCATTTCTTTAATTATACCCAAAAGGTTTAAGGTACTTAAAATTTCTTACTAGTGTGTTTTCTCCATTGGAACTATTCCAGAGCCTCATTCGATTATCTGTACCAACAGTGAGGAGATGAAGCCCATCACTTGTAAAACATAAGCCATTAACTTTTCCATTATGAGCAGTGTTTGCTGCAAGGAAAAACATAATTCAGTTTATCTGTTCTTATATCCAGCATACACTTAATGCTTGATGATACAGTTATTTAAGCATACTAAAGGACAATACCTGATATACTTAAAATATATGAGTTGATCATATTTTAAATTAATAATCCCTTTGGATTATCTGAATTATGATAAACTATATAAATTAGAACCATAAAAATAGAGGAAAACAGGAAAAAAGAGAAAAAATCTTGCCAAATATAATTTTTCCTTAGGAGAATAAGCTGTGCTACCAAAACGCAATTAAATGCATAAGCCTAACACTAAAATTTTAAAATAAATGCCTTTCAAATGCCTTGTATACTATTTCTAGTTTTAATTTAAAAATCATTCCATGACTATTAGAAATAATACTAGTATTTCATACTTAAAGATAACTGTTCGAGTCTCAATCAAAATTTTATATTACTTTCAAAATGAACAGATTTGAGAAAGGATAATTCTCAATAGCCTGATTAATTTAATTTAACATATTATTAAAATAATCATAGGTTTTATATGGTTCATCCTAATATATTTCTGGTCCAAAATTATTTCTGAATCAGAATTTTAACCTATACAGAAATTAAATTCCATTGTAAAAATGCAATTGAGGTACTCTGTCCCCTAGATTTGTGTCACACTTAACACAGCTTGCAAATTTTATTATGATAAAATGGTCACAAAATGTTACCACTTCTTTAATGTACTGTAACTTCCTAAATGGCACTGAATTTGTATTAGTTGACCTCACTGGAGGAAAAACTAAAAGGTAACAAGTTAGTCCAGAAAAGTTTCTACATTTGAAAATTCAGGGGCAGAAAAATTGTCAAATTTATTTGTATCTTAAAGAAAGAGAGCCATAGTTTAGTTGATGTAAATTTTGAAACTGATTTATTGTGAATGCCTTTTTAAAAAGCATAAAATTTATAACTTGTCAACATACATTTATTATTTGGTTTCAATTCAAAATTTTCAATATAAAATACTATAATATCATATTTCTGTATTAATGCAGTCTTCATTACCTGATTCAACAGCTTGTGACCTTTTCCCATTATGCTGATCAAGCGTAATCAAACATCCTGATGCTCTCCTCACATCCCATAATTTTGCTCTACTGTCAGCACTGAGAATAAATAAATGTTATATTGACATATATAGCTAGGATAGTGACTGTACTCCTCATTCATCTTTCCAGTATTATGGCTTAAAGAGGTCTCGGTATATTAGTGCAAATGTATTTGTAATTTGCGTGGCGGTACTGTTGCTTTTTTAGCAAATAGTCATTAGTGGCACAAAGACGTAAAAAAATAGGGGAAAAGGTACTCTTTTTTTGATCACAAGGACAGAATTCTGCTGCTTTTTATGTTGTTTTTATTTTTATTTATTTATTTATTTACTTACTTATTTATGTTCACGGAGGTACTGGGAATTGAACCTTGGACCTTGTGCACATTAAACATGCGCTCTACCACCGAGCTATTACCACCTCCCCATGTTGTTTTTAATGACATGAGCATCTTTCTCCACAAAGACTAGACAGGCTTAGAGCTTTGTTCCTTAGCAAGTTTGTTGTTCCTATAATCTTGATTCTTTTAAAAGATCACCATTAAACCCTTTTCCTATAATCTTGATTCTTTTAAAAGATCACCATTAAACCTAGTCAATTAGAATAGTCAGGAAAAAGCGAGCATTTCCCATTCTCAAGTTGGTTTTCTTTCTTTCCAGCTGGAGAAAAGGTCTGCAATGAGTCTGAAGACTTAAGTCTCTTCTGATCAGATTAGATTTGGACATATCTGGCCCCTAACACTGATTACTAGGTCCATTCTGGTACCGATTCAAATTCCTGGGTACTCTGAGAATTGAAAGCCTCTTAGCTTTCCTCTCGATTTGAGGAAAACCAAATTAGGTACAAACAATATGAATCCACTCGAGCATGGACCAACAGCCAGCACCTAGCTCCTCACCTTCACATCATTTTAGCCAGCCCTCTTGTGGCTACATTCTAGACTTTGCTATCCTTTAGAAATCATAAATTTCACCATCACATTCTGCAAACTATTAACAGAAGATTCTTTGGGGACTAAACTGTGACAGAGAGGGAAGGGTGGCAGTTCTACAAAAATCCAGACACGTAACTTTATAAGACTAATCTAAATAGCTTCTGTAAAAATTCTTCTGCAAAAAGTTTTATTAAACTGTCTATATGAAAGTTTGACTACTATTTCCTATCCCTTCAGTTTTTAAACTTTCTTATTCTGACACTCATCCTGCTATCTCATTAGGTCCTTGATCCCTCCTATAAGCCTTTCTGTGATTTTATTTCCTTCCTTATATCCATAACTTCAACAATTTTAGACAATTATTAAGTCTGTGTCAATGTTTTGGTTTCTGTGGCTTAGTACAGCTGTAGGCTACACCTTCAACAGAGCACACAGTACTGCCAAGCAATCCTAGATGCCCCTAATTAGCTCTTCTCCCAATCATTAAAACTATTATTCCAGATCTTTACTACCTTCCCTGAAAACTGCATCCCATTCCAGTATTTTTAATAGATGACATCAAGTTTTACTCCACTAAAAAGGAATAGAGGCCACTAGGTTTCCATTTCTTGAGCTTCTCTGCCACAGCCACAAATTTAATCATATTCATGTTTACCTTTCCTCCTTCTATTTAGTCTCATGATGCCCTTCGTGTGTCTGATCAAGTGTTCCCCTTCTACTGGGACCCTTGATACTACTCTCTCCTGTCTATTCAAGGTCCTGATGTGCCGATTCTTACCTCCATTTCTTATTTTCACTAATTTCTCTCCACCAGTACTTTTCACTTTTCCCTCAACATTTAAATACGCGAGACTCTTTCCTCCAGCAAAAAAACTCCTCCAAATCCCTTCATCCTCAAGAGTTAAATGCTCTTGCTCTTTTCCCCCATATTACACCTACCAGAGATGCATCTCTATCAAAGTACTTTTCAGAATGTCCCGTAATTATTGATTTTTGTGACTATACCCCCTCATTAGACTGTTAGCTTCTGGAAGGACTATGCCTTGGTTACCTCTGTGTCCCTGGCACAAACCTTGGGAGTCATAAAATGAATCAATGAGTGGATGGATATGTTGAATTAGATTCAAAATAATTCTGGATTAAAGAAAATGAACTAAAATGCTAACTTAAAATTAACAGAGTGCTATGCTTTTGTATGCAAAAATGACACAACACAGTTGTTAATGGGTAGTACTAGTAGATTTGCATTGCTACACAGATTGTCTTGTTTTCTGTTTTGAAATGTGAGCACCTTCAAGATGGATAGTCATGATTAGGATTATGATGCAAAGGAAGATTTCTTTTGGTAATTTGAATTAAAATCTGTAACTCAATTATTTTATTTTTCAGGACCTACTTAACATCTAAATATATATGTTACATAAGTCTCTTCAAAATGCTTATCATTAATTATTAACTTCAAAACCAAGTAATTTGCATTTTACCTTGCAGTTGCCAAGATATATTCATAACGTGGTGACCAGGAAACTGCTAATATTTCTTGTCTGTGACCTGCAAAACAACTGTATGAAATGACATGCAAAATATTTGAAAAATCAAAAGATACAGTGTAATTTTGACTGACTATGAAAAAAGTATAGACTAAATATTAAAAATAAATTGATATAATTATCATTTTCCCCACATTTATAATAATCTATATTTAAATATTAATGTGAAATCTATGGAGCATTTTTCACACATGGTATTTTATTATAAAAGGACTGGTTTTGCTTTGGAAAGAACAGTTAGAGTGAGTGAGTCTTTCTTTTTAAATACAGCTCTTAGCCTAGGAAGTCAATCCATCAATAAGTGATGCAACTCAGAAGCTCACTCACTTATCTCTACAACAAGATCCCCGCAACAAACCATAGAAGATAAACATTCTAAAGAATAAAAAAATTTTCTAACTTTTCAGAAAGTTATAACAGAAAAAAATTATTTTAATGATTGATTATAAAAAGCATTTGTATAAACATTTTTACCTAGAAAGCACAGGTGATAAATTCACAGTATAAGCAATTTCAGTATTTTAATTCACTTTTACCTAATTAAACTATTCAAATCAGATATCTTCATCTATATAGCTAATCTTAATAGAAATTCATGATAATGTAAAACAAATGCTATCCATCACACCAAGTTTTCCTGATATATTTATTATGTTTCTCAGATGAATAAAACTGTTATTTATGAATTACATCCCATTTTTTTATTGTTTAGAATTAGATGATCTAATACTGATAGAAAAGTAGCATAAATAATTTAAGTTAATATACCTTTACCAAAGAATTATTTCAATATCTTTTTCTAAAATATTTTTACTGAGAATAAAAGCACCTAAATATTAAGAACAGTTACTCGCCAGAACAATGTTAAACAATGCTCATGGAGATAAATGTACTGACAGAAGTTTCATAAGTAGTTTATTTTTCTCAATGTAGAAATAACACATGGTTTTGGGTTAGACATTCTATATCTTTTGAGCTTCCTCTGTGGCCAATGTTCATATAAATGTCTCCTCAATAGTTCAGCTTTATAAGAATAATGCACAGAAGGATCTTTATTTCCCTGTTGGCTTTTAACAACTAGCACAAAATACATCAGTCATGTCACTTACAAAGAATACATTGTTAGTAATATTTCATTTTATTGAATGGTTTACTCAAAGTAGTTGTTGTTTCAAATAAAAAAATACCCTGTAGAATGTGGGAACAGGATCCAGACTTTAAGTCACAAAGTTGTACTTTGGGTCCTCTAGTACCAACTGTAAAAACAAAAATAAAAATGGTTTAAAATAATTTTATTATAAATCATCACCAAAAGGAAACAAGAAACTACCATTATGAATCACGACATTTTCACTATATCATACAGAAATATAAAATTGTATGTTAAAATATTCTTTAGTTTTTAATGTTTATAATTATAAAATTATTTATAGCTATACTTTAGTAAGAAAAAAACTCTATCATTACATTATTTTTAAAATTTAATTTTTAAATAATTATAGATTCACAGGAAGTTGCAAAGATAGTACAGAGAGGCCCTGTGTACCCTTCACCCAGGCTGTCCCAATAGTTATATGGTAGGTCACTATAGCATAGTATCAAAACCAGGAAATGTGTATCAGTATAATGTATGTACTTAATTCTATGTTATTTTATCACTCAAATCATTTTATTTTAATAGCTTAGCTTTTCCATGTTAATAACATATTTCCAATCACTAGTAATAGAGTCACAGAAACTCTGGACACAGACTGAGTGGACCTCAAAGACAAGTTAATGCCCAAACTCTTTACAGATGGAGCAGCTGACTGATGTTTGGAGGTGAGGAGATTACACAGTGCCACAGAAACAATGAAATTATAGGATACTCGATGCCAGAAAAACATTTTTTCTTCATACATGAAAATTTTGTTGCAGGAGCTTTCATTAAAATCAATGTTTAATTTGAACCACACATTCTTAGAGAAAAGGAAATAATTTCCTTGTTTTATCGTGTCAAATTGAAACAGCTGCATAATTTTGTTCATGTAAAATCTTTGAAACTTTGGTGGTTTAAAAAGTAACTTTTCAAGGGAACAGAAATGTGCTTTCTTAATCTTTAAATCTTAGCCACTAGCACAGTGCCTGACTTGCACAATATCTATTAAACTAAATATAAACAGTAGCATATACTTGTTTTAAAAAAAGAATTGTGATCTTCATCTGGGTTAAAATGTTTACATCAAAATGAATTACATATTAAAAGGGAGAAAGTTTTCATATGAAAAAACAAAAGAACACGTGTACAAACCTGCTACCAAACAGTGCTTCGTGGCGACTGGAGACATATGATGACTATAAACTGTTTCTTCAAAATTAAACACATCTGCAGTCTAATAATAATCAAAAGACATTTTAAAAGTGTAAGTTCTAATCATAATCACAAAAGGAAGAAATTTTCTATTTATTTTTGTAATGCTAGCAATTTTTTTTCTCTAATAAATTCTAGCAATTAAGATAAGATAATCACCAGGCTCACCATCTTCCTTTCCACTCTACTTTGGGGGACTTCAGCATCTACACAGATGATCCAGCCAGTACTCTGCTTCTCAGTTCCATATAACCTCAGCTACCACACCCAGGACACTCTTATTACCCAGAACTTCCCCTCTTCTGAAATCATATATTTCAGTTATTTATGACCACAGTCTCCCATCATTTTCAGCTTTTTATTTTTCCCAACTACCTCTAAGATACCCAGATAAAGCCTAGAACTCTTATCAGTTCCTCCTGTCTTCTCATCTTTTCCTTCTTCAGCTTGGATTTCAAGGTCCAATACTTCAATGGCCAAAATCTTCAGCTCCTTTGGTATAGTCATCACACTTGTCAAGACCTCAACCCTGAATGACTCCCAATGCCTACCTTCTGTGCACCTATTTCCAGGATAATCTACACCAGAAGTCAGCAAACTTTTCCTGTAAAGGGTCAGACTGTAAATATTTTAGGCTTTGAGGACCAGCTACTCATTTCTGCCACGATAGCATCAAAGTGGCCATAGACAACAAATGAGCATCTCTCTGTTATAAAAACTTTATTTACAAAAAGAGTCTATGAGAAGACTTGGCCCAGAGCCTTGACTTTGCCTATAGGCTGCAGTTAGCTGAGCTCTGCCCTCACCAAATTTTGGCTGTCTCTAATTTCTTATCTCCCATGTATTTCTCAACTCACTACAAACTTACTTTTATCCCCACTATTCCCATTTCAACCACCTTGACTATAGCACTGATAACCTCCTATCACCAAACATAGTCCTTACCTTACTTAATCTGTCAGGAGCATTCAACACAGCTGACTACCCTATCTTTCTTAAACCAGTCTCTTCTACGGGTTCCATTATATCACGTACCCCTGATTTTCCTCTTAACTCTCTTTGGCTAATCCTTTTCATTGACTCCTGCAGGCTTTGTTGTTCCTTCTTCTGTCCTATTAATTTTCATTTTCCTCAAGGTTTTGTTCCAAGTACTTCTCTCTTCAACTACCACCTACATCTTAGTGACTCACAAATCTATATTTTCAGTTTAGACCACACTCTTGAATTCCAGATATGTATAGCTCAAATCCTGGATTATCTCCATTTGGCTCTTCACCTTAAAGTTTAATAGAGAAGACTCTGGAGAAGATATTCCACTATGTGACATCATATGCTCAAGCTGTATGATGAAAAAAATGCTCATGGAAAACTGAGATGAAATAAAGGTATCATAGGTATATAATGTATACATTAACAGGAAAAACTAATGATGGGAGTAGAGGATGCCTCTACTTGCCTTCCATAGCTTTCTTTATACCTAGCAGATGCATAATAAATTATTTCTGATTGAATGCCTTTAAATTTATCATCAATAAAATGCTGTCATACCTTTATTTCAGGCAGAATTATGAACTCATGAAATACTGCTTTGAGTTAGCAAAACATTTATGTTCTAAAGAAAATTTAAATTCAAGATGTCTTAGAGTTTTAAAAGATGTTAAGGAAAGAAAATGCAAATGTATGACATTAATTTTTAAACCACACTTTTAAATGAAGTGTAACAAACATATAGGAAAGTACACAAATCATAAGCGTACAGCTCAATTAATTTTCATAAAGCAACAACTACCTGTATTTTAAAAGAGAACACTACAAACATTACAAATACCCCAAGCCCCTTACAAATCCTACCAAGAAAGATAACTACCATACATATCTCTATCACCATATATCAGTTTTGTCTATTTTGGAACCTTCTACAAAGGGATGTATATTAGGCACCCTTTTGTGTTTGGTTATTTTGTTTAGTATTATGTAAGATTCATACACTTTGTTAATACAGAAGTATTCCCTTGTCATTGTTGGAGAGTGTTCTAATGTAAATTTGCCAGATTTCAATTGGCTGCTAATGTGGACATTTGAGGTATTTCCAGTTTGGGGTTATCATGAACAGTGTTGCTGTGAACATTCTTATAAATAACCTTCAGTTCACATGCATGCATTTATATATTCAAAGTGTAACTGCTGGGTCAGAGGGTACGCACATATGCTTCAGTCAATACCAAATATCTGTACCAATCTGTAATCTATCTGTAATCTCATCAGCAATCTGTTATCACCAGTCTCCTTAAGTTTAACCATTTTGCATGGTACGGAGAGGTATCTCATTATGTTTTGTTTTTTTTTTTAAATGGAGGTACTGGGGATTGGACCCAGGGTCTTGTGCATGCTAAACATGTGCTCTACCATTGAGCTATATCCCTGCCCACTCATTAGGTATTTAATTAACATATACAGGTGCACAGTTAATAAAGTTGAACACATTTATTTATTGGCTATTTATCCTCTTTCTTGAAGTGCCTATTCAAATGTTTTGCTTATTTTTCTATAGGACTGTTTTAATTTTTGTTGATTAATTTGTGTATCAGTCCTTTTTGAAATATATGCATGTGACAGATACAACACCTCCCATTCCATGGCTTACCTTTATACTTTCTTAATATTGTTTTTTAATGACTGGACATTCCTAATTTTAACATAGCTCAATTTATCAATCTCTGACTTCTTGGTTTGTACTTTTTGTGTCTTTACCTCTCTTGAGCCACAAACACACTTTCCCTTTTCTTCTTTAAGCTTTATTGTTTTATCTTTCCCATTTATACCTGTGATCCATCTGAAATTGACTTCTATGTCTGGTGTGAGGTAAGGGTCAAGATTCATTTCTTAATATGGATACCTGGTTGATCCAGCACCATTTATGGAAAAGGCTATCCTTTCCCCAGTTCTTCAGCGTTACTTTCACCATAAATCAAATGATTATACAGCTACGGGTGTATTTCTTGATTCTCTACCCTGTTCCCCTGTCCCCTGTGCATGTGCGTGTTTTTTTTTAACTTCTACCAATATCATACTGCTTTAATTAGTATAATTAATTTATGGTAAGTCTTGGTTACAGGTAGTGAAGTCCTGAAACTTTATTCTTCTTCAAGAGTGCCTTGTCCCTTTGTATTGCCCTATATACATTAGAACTAACTAGTCAATTTCCAGAAAAGAATTCTGCAAAGATTTTGATCAGAAATGCATTATTTTGGGTAAAATCAGTATCTTTTCAATACTGAGTCTTCTAATTATTTTTTCTTCTTTTATTTAACTGAGAAATAGTTGATGTACAATATTATGTAGCTTTCAGGTATACAACATACTGATTCACAATTTTTAGAGATTATATTTAGAGATTATATTCCATTTACAGTTATTACGAAGTATTGGCTATATTCCTGTGTTGTACTATACATTCTTATACCTTAATTTATACATAGTAGTTTGTAACTCTTAATCCTCTGCTCCTACATTGCTCTTCCCCTCTACTCTTTCCCCACTGGTAACCATTAATTTGTTCTCTATATCTATGAGCTTGTTTCTTTTAGGTTATATTCACTAGTTTGTTTTGTTTTTTGGATCCTACATGTAAGTATACCATAGGTATTTGTGTTTCTCTGTATGACTCATTTCATTTAGTATAATATCCTCCAAGTCCATGCATGTTGCTGCAAATGGCAAAATCTCATTCTCTTTTATGGCTGAGTGGCATTCCATTGTATATATATACTACGTCTTCTTTATCCATTCACCTGTTGAAGAACATTTAGGTTGCTTCCATATCTTGGCAATTGTGAATACTGCTACTAAAACACTGTTGTGCATGTATCTTTTTGAATTTGTGTTTTCATTCTTTTCAGATATATATCCAGGAGTGCAACTGCTGGGTCATATGGTAGTTCTATTTTCAGTTTTTTTTGTACATATATATATATACACACACACACACACATATATGTATATATATATTTATTGAGTTATAGTCAGTTTACAATGTTGTGTCAATTTCCAGTGTAAAGCACAATTTTTCAGTTATACATGAGCATACATATATTCACTGTCACATTCTTTTTCACTGTGAGCTACCACAAGATCTTGTATATTTCCCTATGCTATACAGTATAGTCTTATTTATCTATACTACATATGCCTGTCAGTATCTACATCTATTTTCAATTTTTAATTTGCATTTCTCTCATGATTAATGATGTTGAGCATCTTTCCATATGTCTGTTGGCCATCTATATGTCTTCTTTGGAAAAAAAAGTCTTTTCAGTTCTTCTGCTCATGTTTTTTGCATTTTTTTTTGATGTTGAGGTGTATGAACTGTTTACATATTTTGGACATTAACCCTTTACTAGTCATATCATTTGCAAACATTTTTTCCCTTTCAGTAGATTGTTTTGTGTGTATGTGTGTGTGTGTGTGGATGGTTTCCTTTACTGTGCAAAAGCTTTTACATTTAATTAGGTCTCATTTGTTTAATTTTGCTTTTACTTCCTTTGCTTTAGGAAACAGATGCAAATAATAATACTGCCATGATTTATGTCAAAGAGTGATCCACCTACATTTTCTTCTAGGAACTTTGTGGTTTCCAGTCTTAAATTTAAGTCTTTAACTCATTTTGAGTTTATTTTTGTACACAGTGTTAGAAAATGTTCTAATTTTGTTCTTTCACATGTGGCGGTCTAGACTCCCCAGCACCAGTTATTTAAGAGACTGTCTTTTCTCCATTGTATACGCTTGCCTCCTTTGTCGTAGATTAATTGACCATAAGTGCATGGGTTTATTTCTGGGCTTTCTATTCTGTTACATTGATCTATGTATCTGTTTTTGTGCCAGTACCATACTGTATTGATTACCGTAGCTTTATAGTACAGTCTGAAGTCAGGGAGCATGATTCCTCCAGGTTTGTTTCTTTTCAAGATTCTTTTTGGTTGAGGTTTTTTGTGTTTCTGTACAAATTTTAAAACTATTTCTTGTAGTTCTGAGAAAAATGCCCTTAGTATTTTGATAGGGATTGCATTAAATCTGTAGATTGCCTTCAGCTGCATGTTCATTTTTAAAATGTAAGTTCTTTCAATCCATGAACATGGTAAATCTTTCCATCTATTTGTTCTTCTCCAATTTCTTTCATCAGTGTCTTAGAGTTTTCTGAGTACAGGTCTTTTATTTCCTTAGGTAGGTTTATTCCTAGGTATTTTAATCCTTTTTGATGAGATTGTAAATGGAGTTGTTTCCTTAATTATCCTTTCTGATAGTTCATTGCTAGTGTATAGAAATACAACAGATATCTGTATATTAATTTTGTTTTCTGCAACTTACTGAATCCATTGATGAGCTCTAGTAGTCTTCTGGTGGCATCTTTAGGATTTTCTATGTATAGTATCACATCATCTACAAACAATGACAGTTTTACTTCTTTTCCAATTTGGATTATTTTATCTTCCTTGTCTAACTGCTGTGGCTAGGGCTTCCAATACTATGTTGAGTAACAGTGGTGAGAGTGGGCATTCTTGTCTTGTTCCTGATCTTAGAGAAAATGATTTCAGCTTTTCACCACTGACTATGATGTTAGCTCTGGGCTTGTCATACATGCCCTTTATTATGTTGTGTCATGTTCCACCTATGCCCACTTCCTGTTGAGTTTTATTATAAATGGATGTGGAATTTTGTCAAAAGCTTTTCCTGCATCTATTGAGATGTCATATGGTTTTTATTCTTCAATTTGTTAACGTGGTGTGTCACACCAATCAACTTGCAGATAATGAAAAACACATCACACGGGTAAATCCCACTTGGCTGTGGTATATGATCCTTTTGATGTATTGTTGAATTTGGTTTGCTAAATATTGTTGAGGATTTTTCCATCTATGTTCATCAGTTATATTGTTCTGTAGTTTTCTCTTTTTGTGTCTGTGTGGTATCTTTGTCTGGTTTTGGTATTAGGGTGATGCTGGCCTCGCAGAATGAGTTCAGAAGCATGCCTTCCTCTGCAATTTTTTGTAATAGTTTGTGAAGACTAGGTGTTAATTCTTCTCTGCATGTTTGGTAGAATTCAACTATAAAGACTTCTGGTCCTAGACTTTGACTTGTTGGGAGGTTTTTTGTTTTGTTTTATTTTTACTGATTTAATTTCATTACTGGTAATTGGTCTGTTAATATTTTCTATTTTTCCCTGGTTCAGCATTGGGAGATTGTACATTTCTAGGAATTTGTCCATTTCTTCTAGGTTGTTCATTTTACTGGCATATAGTTGTTTGCAGTAGTCTTTTACAATCTTTTGTATTTCTGTGATGTCAGTTGTAACTTCCTCTCTTTCATTTCTAATTTTATTAATCTGGGCCCTCTTTGATCATTTCTATTGTTTTTCTAGTCTCTATTCATTTATTCCTCCTCTGATCATTATGACTTTTTTCCTTCTACTAATTTTGGGTTTTGTTTGTTCCTCTTTTTATAGTTCCTTTAGGTGTAAGGTTAGGTTGTTTGAGATTTTTCTTGTTTCCTGAGGTAAGCTTGTATTGCTATAAAGGTCTTCTTAGAACTCCTTTTGCTGCATCCCATAGGTTTTGAATTATCATGTCTTCATTTTCATTTGTCTCCAGGTTTTTTAAATTTCCTCTGATTTCTTCAGGGCTCCACTGGTTGATTAGCAGCATATCGTTTAGCCTCCACTTGTTTGTGTTTTTTTGCAATTTTTTTTTCTTGTAATTCATTTCTAATCTCAAAGTGTTGTGGTTGGAAAAGATGCCTGATATGACTTCAATTTTCTGAAATTTACCAAGGCTTGTTTTGTGGCATGTCATCCATCCTAGAGAAAGTTCTGTGTGTACTTGAAAAGAATATGCAAGCTGCTGTTTTTGGATGGAATATTCTATATATATTAAGTCTACCTGGTCTAATGAGCCATTTAAGGCTAATGTTTCCTTACTGATTTTGTCTGGATGATCTGTCTAAGTGGGGTGTTAATTTCCTCTACTATTACTGTGCTGCAGTCCATTTCTCCCTTTATGTCTGTTAATATTCACTTTATGTTTTAGGTGTTCCTATGTTGGGTGCACATATATTTACAATAGTTATATCTTCTTCTTGGATTGATCCCTTGATTATTATGTAATATCCTTCTTTGTCTCTTGTAACAGTCTTTATTTTAAAGACTATTTTGTCTGATTTTAGTATTGCTACACCAGCTTTCTTTTGATTTCCATTTGCATGGAGTACCTTTTTCTATGCCCTCATTTCAGTCTGTGTGTATCTTTACATCTGAAGTGAGTCTCTTGTTGGCAGCATACATACAAGTCTTATTTTTGTATCCGTTCAGCCACTCTGTGTCTTTTGATTGGTGTATTTAGTCCATTTACATTTAAAGTAATTATTGTTATGTATGTTTTTGCCATTTTGTTAATTGTTTTTGTAGGTCTGTTTTGTTCTTTCCTTCCTCTTTTGTCCTCTTCTTTTGTGATTTGAAGACTATCTTTAGTGTTACATTTGAATTCCTTTTTATTTACTGTGCGTATATCTATTACAGATTTTTGGGTTGTGGTTACTATGAGGTTCATATATACCAGTCTCTCTCTCTATATATGACTGTTTTAAATTTCTGATCTCTTAATTTCAAATGCATTTTAACAATCTTGCATTTGTTCTCTCCTCCTCTCATGATTATTGATTTTTGATATCGTATTTTACATCTAATTGTTTTGTGTATCCCTTAACTCTTTATTGTGGATATTTATGACTTCATCTTTTAACCTTCCTACTAGCCTTGTGCTTGGATGATTTCCTGCCTTTACTGTTATGTTTGCCATTACCGAAGGCTTTTTCCTTTCATGACTGTAATGTTTCTCATGGTATTCTTTTCTTTTTTGCTTAGAGAAGTTCCTTTAACCTTATAAAGCTGGTTTACTGGTGCTGAACTCTTTTAGCCTTTGCTTATCTGTGAAGTTTTTGACTTCTCCATCAAATCTGAATGAGAGATTTGCTGGGTAGAAGATTTTTGGTTGTAGATTTTGCTCTTTTATCACTTTAGCCTTATGGGGTTTCCCTTATATATAACATGTTGCTTTAACCTTTCTGCTTTTAATATTATTCCTTTATCCTTAATTTTTGCCATTTTAATTACAGTAGGTCTTTGTGTGTTCCTCTTTGGTTTAATCCTTAATGGGACTCTGAACTTCCTGGACTTGGATATCTTTTTCCCTTCCCAAGTTAGGGAAGTTTTTAGCTATTACGTCTTCAATTATATTCTTAGTCCCCTTTTCTTTCTCATCTCCTTCTGGGACCCCTATAATGTGAATATTAGTGTGCCTGATGTTGTCCCAGAGGTCTCTTAAACTGTACTCATTTCTTCTCATTCTTTTTTCTGTTCAGCATCAATGATCTTCTCTACTGTCTTCTGGCTTGTTGATCCATTCCTCTGTATCATTTAGTCTACTGTTGATTTCTTCTAGTGTATTTTCATTTCACTTATGATATTATTCTTCATCTGTGTTTGATAGTTCTTTATATTTTCTAACTCTTCGTTAGAAAAAAATTTCTAACTTCTTCCTCTGTGCATACATTCTTCTCCTGAGGTGTTTGATCATCTTTACAATCATTAACCTTAAATCTTTCTTGGGTAGATTGCTTATCTCCACTTCACTTAGGTCTTCTACCTTTACTCAGCTATAATATTAACAACTTTCTTTTCCTCTAAGTTTTTAGATCAATAGGAAGTAAACCTAATTTTTTTCCTTACATCACTAGACCACAGTAGTTTTAAAATTATAATAGTAATAATAGTAATAGTAGTAATAATAATAATAATAACAACAACTAATTTTTTTTGAGCACTTACTATATCTGCTAGGCAGTGTTCTAGGTACTGTACATGGATCAACCTATTTAATCCTCACAACCATTTTATAAAGTACAATCATTAGCCCCATTCACAGATAAACACAGAAAGGTTCAGACACTTGTCCAATGTCATACAGCTAGACAGGAGGAGAGCCAAGATATGAACTCAAGCAGTCTAGCTCTCCATAACTACTATACTGCTTTCACATCTAACATATATAACATCTTAACAAATAACACACTAAAACGGTTTAGGATTAAGTTCTCCTCCATTGTACAAAGCAACTTGGAAAGGTTTTAATGTACTTACTTGTAACGTATTTGTATCCCATACTTTCAGAGTTTTATCAAATGAGCTTGATGTGAACATGCCAGTGTCATGAGGATACCACTGTACAGTCTCCACACTGTATTTGTGAACATCAGGATGGTTTCTGTAAAACAGCCATCAAAATTTAGAGATAAGTAATTTATCTGAGTTTCCAAACTGAAACTATATTAATAAGTAGAAGTCTCAGGAAGGAAGATATGAGTGGCCAAATCTAGGTCACATGCTATGTCTCAGCTGTTCAGGAAAAGAGAATATCTAGGCATCTCTAGCTTCAGGCTTCCAAAATGTGATGCGGATGCCTACTTCCTTCTAAGGCTCATAAAATGAAAGACTTCCTATTTCTGTACTATAGCCTGAAGGGATCAGTCAGCTACACCAGACCTCTTCATGGAGGGGACAATGATTTTTCTTAACTGGAAGAGATACCTATTCTGGTTTTGGATTTGCTTTTCCTGAGTATCATTTTATCAGCAATATCATTCTCAGAACTGTTGCCTCATATACCTCCATAGTGTCCCACAGGCTTCTGATTAAGAACCTTACTTCTATAACTAAAGAATGCAACTGGTAGATGTCAATGGGATTCACTACTCTTATGTAACCCATCACCCACAAAAGCATGATCTGTTGAAGACTCAGTAATGATATCAGCTACAATATACCACCTTGTGACGATGATGTGCTATTCTGAAGGATGCAGTATATGCTCTGAACCTGTGATAAACACAGTATATGTATCTTTTACTGAACCTTAATTCAAATAAACTGGCTGTTATGAAACACTTACGAGACAATGGAGGGTCATTTGAACACCAACTGGATACTTAATATCAGCAATTATTGTATATGTGAGATAATGGTAGTGTGGTTATGCTTATGTCTTTCAGAGACAAATAATTATGAATAAAATGGTATGTTTCTGCAATTTGCTTCAAAATAATTCTCAGAGTGGGTGGGTGGGGTTAAAGATGAAACAAGACTGGTAAAACTGGGTGATGGGTACAAAGTTCATTATCCTACTCTCTAATTTTGCTTATGTTAAAAATTTCCCATAAGATAAACAAAAGTAAACAGAAGACTACTGCAACTCTACACAGGTAGGGATCATCACGAGTTCTGATTCCTTAAGGTAAAGGTTTGGCTCACAATACAGGGTAAAGGACTTTGAACACATGTGGTGCTACCTGAGGAAATAAAAACAAGAAGAAGGAAAGTCTTAAGTGCCAGTTCTGGCCTTGAGACAGCTACAAAAAAGGACTACAGTGCCTAACCGTATTTCTTTTCTTTCCATGTCATTTGTATATTTTAACTAATTTCCCCTTTCTTTCTTCTCTCTTACCTCCATTATTTTATACAGGCTAACTATACCATTGAGACTACAGGTTGAATAATATTCATATAAGATCATGTAAAACTAGTGGAAAAATAGACATTATCTTGAACTGGACCTGGATGTGGTAACCAAATAGACTCAGGATCATAGCTCTTTGGGGAAGGTAATGATTATATTTTTGGTTGAATAATGGAAACTTCCATTAGGTTACGCTGAAACTTTTTTTAAAGTAGGTGTAGGTATGGGAAGATTATATGGATGCTGGACAGCCAAATGGGTGGATTATAGTGGACATGTGCCCTTTTCTTACTGAGCATCCAAATTCCTCCTTTTTGGTGGAAATCCCCTTTGTTTTGTTGAAAGGCAAAGTCTTGCTTCTTGTTACAGAAAGCAAGGGACTCCACATATTCTCTTTCCCTTGTTCTTGGCAGCCAGGGCATGAACAGGTGTCCTGTGCTTCATCAATCCTGTCTGGGACTCTGAAACTTCAGCTAAAAAACTAGGAATAGTTAGCAATTATTCATAACTGTGGAGTTGAGAGTCTGTGTTGGTAACATGTAGTAGAACCTAAACTAAATTTTTTCTGTGGTGTGACCCTGACTGTGTTCTCTATCCTAGTTTCTCTTGCTTTTTACTCATTTTCTATATTGATTCTCCCACTTTCCTGCCAGTATATTTAGTGATAAACTAAGTATCTCTTCAATAAATTTCTGCTTAAGATAAGATAGAATTGATTTCTATTTGTTCCTAAGAATCCAGAGATTTGCCAATTTTAAATAAATCTTTAATGCAGTGATCATAAATAAAAACTCATTTATTTTAAATTTAAATTTAAAAACAAGACAAAATATATTATTCTGCTATGTATGACCTGTTATTCACATTTAACAAGAATTTTGGTATGGAAAGGAATCTTTTTGGTGCTCAAAAACAAACACATTAAGTAAAGCAAAAATAAATATCAGGAATCAGTCTAAGGCATGCTAGTAAAGATTTTTACCAAAATTGTATTTTAAAGTTAGGTTATAAAATTTTTGGATGTAAAAATGCTACTTTAACTCATTCTGTAAAGATGATTACTATATGCCCATTTACATTCAAAGTCATGCTTTTGAACGAGAGTTTGAATCTAAGAAGAAAGTTATAGTAAAGTAAGATTGATGCTCTAAGCATCTACTTGACTTTACACACCAGAAAAGAAAATCATAGCCACTCAAGGAATAACATTATAATGCATGTGGTATATATGAAAATACTATTTTGCTATATAACAAACTAAACAATGTTAAAATCTTAGCTAACATAAAATATGATAAAAATGAATTAGTAACTGTCTTACACTTTAGAATTTAAATTTTTTTTTTGGCTTGTTTTTTTGGTTGGGATGGAGAGAGAGTATAAAATAGTGTAAATATCTTAGAAACCAAGTTCAAAAGTATCTGCAGTGATGTCTTGTTTTGTACCAAGTGTACCTATAACTGTATTGCTTCCCATTTACATAGTGGCTTTACAGTTTTTAATGTACTTTTTAAAAGACAGTATTTCATTTAAGTCTAACAGAAACCTTACAAGAACGACAGAGCAAGTATATTTTCTTCTAAGACAAAATAGTTTCGTCAGAGGCTCAGAGAAATAGTTTTCTAAATCTGTACTTCCAAAGTAAAGCAACAGAGCCAAGAAATAATAGTAAATTTCCTCACAAATATTCCATGGACTTAGACATTTATTCTAGTTCCTTGGAGAGAGCTTTACTATAGAGTGATTGTTGATATTAATGTTCATGAAGTTTTTCCCCTTGAAAGCATTTTCTCAACACCTATTCTCTGTTAATTCCAGATCTGCTCAATATCAGATAAAACACAGGTGACGAGGAAGAATTAAGTGATGACTATGAACAAATTAAAATCACAAAACACTTTCTTAGAAACTTAAAAAAATAATAATTCTCTCAAGACTGGAAAGCTAGTAAAGAATAGTCAAAAAAAACTCCAAGACAAGGGGAAGAATGTTAAGTTAGGCTGCTTTGAGTTAGAGAGGTAAGACAGGTGTGTGTGTTCAGTGAGGAACTGCCAGTACATTTATGGCTTCTAGCTGTTAATCTTTTTGTTCTATTAATAACAGTTGAAAAATCTAATTTGTGTTTCTGTTTTACTGAAAGACTCAAGCGAATCTACTACTAAGTAGTACTAAAAACTAAAATTAGTTACTGAGGTATGCTATGTAGGTGTAGAATAAAAATAACATAATCAAAAGTTTTAAAACAAAGTCCTTTTGCAAATTGCTACCCAAGTGTTTTTGGGGAAGTCACATGTTAAAAACAGCTGTACCTGAACTTCAGTTATTATTTGTTAGAAAATGTCAAGGTATTTCCATGTAAATACATCATTTGAACAATATGCTTGAGACATTATATGACTGCTATTTTCATGTTTTGCATTTGATGCAAAATATACTCAACTGTTCATAAGTTCATGAATTACATTTTTAATACACACCTGCCAATGGAACACACTGCTTTACATGTGTAATAAGGTTGTCTGCTGGAGTTCTCAAGATCATAAAGCACAATCACACCATCTGAGCCACCTGATAACATGCTAATAATAAAAAAGTTCACATTAATTTATCATTTTATGTAGGTCTTTTATTTATGATTACATATTTCTGAAAATTACTGATTTACAAACACTCAAATTTATTATTCCCACTAATATAGAGTAAATCTTCATTAGTATAGACTACAATTAACTAAAAAACTTTAATCTAATATTTGTAGAAAAATGAATGCAGAAAGATTCAATCTGTGATCATTTAAAATTAACCTTCATGATTCCAAAAAGAAAGGACAATAGAAACAAAATGGCGAAAGATATTTCTTACTTAAGAAAGTGAAATATTAAAAAGTCATTTTAAATGTCCTAATTATAATTGTGCCAAATGAAAATGGAATCAGACAGACCAGTTATTACTTATGCTAGCTATCTGACCCTGGGCAAGTTCCTTCACCTAAGTTTTTTTATTTGTGAAAAGGGGGACATTTTCACCTAAATCATAAAGTTGATATAAAGATGAAGTCATCTGCAAAGGCCTTTTATACTGCCTGGCAAAAAACAAAGGATCAATAAGTGTTAGATTCCTTCCTTCCATTATGAACACATTTATTCAACTCCTTCAACTTCGAGCTTCTAAAATATGCTAGGCATTATGCTAATACAACTGTGAACAAGACTGGCATGGTTCCTGTCTCCCCAGAGTTTACAATCTAGCAGGAAAGATACACAGATCTACAAATTTATCTATATTGATCTATCTATATATATGTAAATATTTATATATCTATATAAAGTGTTGCTACTTGCTAATATTATTGCTCACCATCAGTGATGTAGCTGTCTCATTCTAATTCTCAGATTTTATTCTCTGGTAGATTCCTAAGAAAGGGCTAATGAGAACAATATTCCCTGAATTCTTGTATGTTACTCATAATTTGTCCTTTCACACTTGAAAATCAGTCTGGTTGGATATAAAACCCTTGAGTCACATTTTATTTCCTTGAACATCTTAGATAAGTAACTTCATTTCTTGAGTATACAGCTCAAAATCAAAGTCTGGTTACGGTATGATTTTCTTTCCTTTATATGTAGTTTCAGATTTTACTTATTCTAGGAATGTGTCCTTGGATTATAGTTTAGTTTTTATTCCATTCTCTTCCTTTGGGTTTCTTCTCTGGAAATTCCTGTTATATGGATGCTGGATCTTCTCTGCCTGTCTTCTATAAATATCCATAACTGTTGAATCCTTCTCCTTTCTCCACTTTTTGATTTTTAAATGTCTCCTTCTTTCTAACTTCTATTTCTAAGGTATTACCTTTTGTATTTACTTGCTTGTGCTCCTTATGTTTTAGTCTTCATTTCTGAAACTTTTCTTTCTTGAGTTTGGTCATCTCATTTCTGAGTTTTTCTGATTCTAATTTATGTTTTTCTTTCATATATTGTATCTTTTTAAACTAACTTTTAGCCAGTTTTAAAACACTAGGTTAGAGTCCTGATCTATTTTGTGGGCATATCTTTCTGGCATAACTACATTGTCTATAGGGGAATTACTCTATTTAGCCTCTTTGTTATTAAGATAATTTTGTAATGACTTTGACCATAATCCTATTCTTTTGCTCCTTTTTATGTAAAATTAATTTTCTTTTAAAAGGGAGGCTTGGTTTATAATAACATTAAAATTTTACATCTCTAGAACATCCTCCTCTTCTTTCTTAAATGAGATGTTCAAATTATGGCAACTTACTTTAGAGATTTCCTGGTTTTATTCACTGCTCCAATTTTTATCTGACCCATCTTTTTCCTTTGTTTCTACTGTCCCTGCACTTTGGATTCTAGTCCAAGCAGTTTCTCCTCAATGTAGGGTTCTGTCTATTAGGGGATCTTTAGCTGATTAGTGGGAGAGATTATAGGGCCTAGACTATTCCAGCCCCTTCAGGCCTGACTGTGAATCCCTTGAACAACTAGAGTTGTTGCCTGCTGTTGTCAGACTGGCCTGCTGAGCTTTCAACTGTTGCTCATTTTGAAGTTATCAAATCTTATCAGATGCCCCATTAGTTTTTATTGTCTCTGCCAGATGCAGATACCACTCCTGCAGTTATCAGTGTTTTGTTCCCATTCATCATATTTTGTGGTCTGTGAGGATATTTGATCACTTATATTTGTTTTAAGTGTTGTATATTGTTTATTTATTTTGTCATATTCAGTTTCTTTGCTATTTAAAGTGCAAAATAAGGAGCTTGTGCCAGAATAAACACACTTCTTTCTTCACTGAGAAAGTCTTGCTATGAAAAAAAAAAAAAAGTCAGCTCATCTAAACTGTGTGCTTAGTGCTTAGATCTACATTTTGGTACAAGCTTCTTATCTTGTTGTGAATCAGTTACAAAGGATTCATGAACTAGCAGCATGTCCAAAGAGCACTGATTTATAGATTTAAGAAAAATTCAGTATCAATTTGTAGAAAAATTAGATTAATTTACAAGTAGTTCTTCAAAGGTCTTTGCTCAAACAGTTCTAAATCTCATGGTGGGGCAGTAAAGATAGTAAGTAATGTTGTGCTGAAGGTTTTTTTTATATTCAGCATTAGCTTCATTACAAATAATTCATGGTTCAGTTACTCTAATTGTATACATAGAGAAATCTTTGTAAATTTTAACAACTACAGCTTTTATTTTGGTTGATAAAATGGTGCAATTTGTTTGGACACAGTTGTGAGTTACATGTGTACTACAACCAATTCCAAAAATGTTTTCCTTCATATTTGAACTTTGTGAAATATGTTTTTTACCATAGCACTACATGTATTATCTATGCAAAAACAAAGAATTGTTTCAACACTGAAATTTTAAATGTAATTTAAATGGTATTTACAATAATGTCAGGTGTTTCATCTTTGCCAGAATGACTTCCAAAAGCTTTCCTTTGATTATATTAATTGGATGAAAAAAATTGAACCATTATTGAAATTAACTGACTTTGAAGTATCTGATGGCAATGATGTTACTTAACTGTAAGGTAACTGAGTGAACACAGTAAAAGATAGTGCTTCATGTTTTTATATGGATAAGAAAACGCTGCACTAAAAATGCATGAAATTAACTCAGAAGAATTTAGAAGATGTAAAGGACAATTCAAGAGTGATATGCAAATGTACTTTATGTAGATGGATTTGTTAAAATGTTTTCAGATAGACTTCTTAAATTAACTCATAACTTTGGAAATAAATGCTTCTTTACAAGACATAGGTATTCTGGTTTTCAGTGATATCACTACAGCTTTCGTGGTGGTAGGTAAATATTAACAAGTATTTTGAGAAAGTTACATATGAATTGAACTTCTTGAGAAAAAGAAAACCAGTATTTAATTTCTATTAAACATACACTTTGCTTTTTATTTCTCTTTTCAGCTTAAAGTGTTTAACACAAAATACAAGTGTTAGCAAACAATAAAATAAATAGTAATAGATTTTTACTAGCAGGGAAACTACTATAGTGAGAATCTTGACTTTTCTCTATATGCTATACTTTCTCTATATCCTCAACCTGTATTTCTCACATGCATTTAATATAGTCTATAATTTTCCACATTTCTCACTGACTCTCTGAGCTGATGGCCTACTGGATTCATGTACTTTATAGGTCAAACAACTAATCACTATTTCAAAGGCTGGCTGTTGTACTGAATATTTTTTTCCACTAGCACCCAAGAACAAAAGAAATCAGCTATCCCTTACTAATCATTTCTGGATTACTTTGTAAGCAAATGTCCCACAGCTGTCCTTGACTGGGATGTGTTATGTTGAGACTATAATAGATCAGGAAAAAGAAAAGAATTATCACTGGTCATCTTTAGATTTAATCATGTGTGAAAAGTAAGAATATGTTCACTGTACATGTTTCCCATATATGACTAGGTGAGATCATAACAAAAGCTGGAAATAAAAAATGGAATTCTATTAAACCTAGCCTGGCTTTAATGTAAATAATAATACTTCATTATAATATTAAAATTTGGAGGCAAATGCTAAACAGAACATGACAAGACAAACTTTTCTTTAGTTATTTTTACACTTGTCCTAATTATAGACCACATGAAGGGTTTTGAACTTTCTTGTAAGAGTAATGTGGCATAGATGAGTTTTAAGTGGGGGAGGAATGACATGTTCAGATTTGCATTTTTCAGAGCACTTCAGCTGTTGTGTGGAAAATGGATTGAAAGGACTAAAAGTATAGGTGATAATACTTCTGATTAACAACATATTGGAAACCACTTATGATAAGCTAGGTCCTATGTTAACCATGTTATACATATTATCTCAATTAATCTTCACAACAAACTTGTTAGTTAGGTATTGTTGTTCCCATTGTGTAGCTAACTGAGAGTTAGAAAGGTTAGATAAATTGCTCAAAGCCACATAGCCAGTAAATGTAAAGCCAGGAGGAACTCAAACACAAGTTTAGTGTGCTTCAAACTTTATTCTCCAAAATACACTCCTGCTTTCTGTATCTGTTTTCCTACTAGACTCCTTGAGAGCAACAACTATGTTTTGAAACAGCACCTAAAGACATACTCTAGCACGTACATGCTCTCTGCATCCAAAAGAAGTTCAATGTTGATTTAACGACAAATATATTTCTAATCTAGTAGTTTGGAAGTATTTATTTGGCAGCATTTTATAGGTTCAATATTCTGTATTTATTTGAAATTAATAATGTCAGATTGCAAATGCTATAATTAAGAATTATTAATTTTTATAAAATTTTATAAAATTAATCTGAAAGCAAGATTTTACTGGATCTCACTTAGAAAAATAATAATTGTATAATAAACTTACTATCTCCCTTCAATAGGTTCAATGTCAAGGGTGTTAACTCCACTGCCATGGATCCTTTCAACATCTCTGTCTTTGTTTAACTCCAGTCCCCAAACCCTAAAACATAAAAATTAAAAGGGGAAAAAAGAAAGATAAAACTAAAAAACAAGAAAGTAGTTTAATATTAAAAAGTCCTTATTTCACTAAGATTACATAGAGTACAAAAATTCCAAGTAATGCTTAAATCTAACATATACCAAAGCTATTTATAGACTTAAAGAACTTACTCAATTTTTAAAATATCAACAGTATTAGCAATTGGATGTAAAGAATTTCTCCTAAAACATTCACTTAAACTTTATATAAAGAATGTATTTTATTAATTTTTAATTTAGATACTTAGAGACAAACAAATTTTCATGAACAAAAAGTTAAATTCTGATAACTTAAACTTAACTGACAACACCTAGTGGGCAAAAGCTTAAATGACAGGATTAAAAAATTTTTTCCTTAAACGTTTCTTAAGCCTTATGGAAATACAAAATGAGTATGCTCCATTCAATGATTAAGCACATTAAGTAAATCAAATAAAACATTTATAAATGAAAATGAGTAACAAGTAGTTATACAAAGATGAAGGAAATTTCTGATATTCAATAATTGTAAACCACCATTATAATGATGAGGATATTAAGATCAAATGAGCTGAAACATAAGAAGTGCTCATAATAATGCCTAGCACATAGCAAGTGCCTAGTGAATGTTAACTACTAGAATTTGCCTCAATCTTTTGGATGTTGATGGTTCAAAGCAAAAACTAACACTGACAAATGGAATTTACAATGTATGTATATGTAATAAATAAGACAACAACATATATGATGGAAAGTAAAAAGTGATAAAGTCTCAATATGCCAAATGAAGGAGAAAAATATTAATTCTAATTAGAAAATTAAAAGTTAAGTAGGTGTTCTATAATTCCTAGAGCAACCACTAGGTTGCTCATCAACAAACGAACAGATAAACGAGTTGTGGTACAGCCACACACTGGAATACTCCTCAGCAATAAAAAAAGACTGGATGCATGCAACAGGATGGAGGAATTTCAAAATAATTTTTTTCTGAGTGAAAGAATCCAGATAAAAAAAAAAATTTAATTTACATAAAATTCTGAAATATACAAACTAATGAATAGTGACAGAAAGCAGATTAGTGGTTTTCCAGAGTAGAAAGAATGCGGAACATGGAAAGAAGGGTGAGAGGGATTATATACAGTCATGATGAAATTTGGGGGCTTACAGATATTTGTTATCTTGATTATGGTGACAGGATCAAATGTGTATATATATGTCAAAACTCATTAAATTATATATTCTAATTTAATGTGTAGTTTATTACATGTCATTGTACCTCAATAAAGTTGTAAAATAAAAAAAGGAGGGTATGAATTGTAAACACTGCATTTCAGTGTTCATGCCTTTGCCCATGGCCAGGGACAAAAAAGAAACTGGGGCAAATTACAGTAGACCTCTTCTTCAAATATAATAGGACTGTGTGGTTGTTTAGTTAAACTACAACATCACTTAATGAGGGGAATCTTAATAGAAAATACCTTAAATACTTTATTTTAACTTAAATACACAAGTAGTCTTTATTTTGCATAGTCTGATAGATACACATGAAGTTCAGTTACCATGGTATATCAACTGTGAGTAATAGCAGAAAGCACAATGTTCAGTACTTGCTTTTTAGTCCACAAAACACTATAAAAATAATATGCACATCATAATTAACAACCACTTTGTATGACTTCTTTCAAAGTCTGTAGATGATCACTGCATTTGTTTTCAGTTCACACACAGTGTTTAGTTTTGTTACCTCTGTGCCCCTGAGATAAACTCATAAGGAATTTCACAAAAACAGATAACTGATTGAGGAAACTGGCAAACAAAATTAAAGTGCACAAAAGCAATGCAAAATGATAATGCTGGAAGTGAAACTCAAACTGAACATAAATGGAATTATAAAAGATAGCTGACTGCAGGAATGTTTACACTGCTGCCATTTTAGAAACTCTAGATATGCAGATGGAGGAAATCAATGAAGGTGAACCTATCGACATAAATGAGGAAAAGTGTTTGTGATGAAAAGGCTGAAGATGTCCCAGAGGAAGTGACACTGGCAAAAATCTTCACATTAAGAGAACTCTTGGAGATATTTCATGACATTGACAATGAAAAGGACAAAATGTTGGGATCTGATACAAATTTAGAAAGGAGTGTGATAATTAGTCAATGTATAGAAAAGATATATTGAAAAGAAAAGAAGCTCAACTTGCATTGTAAATTGTACAATGAGAAAAAGACAAGCACAGCTCAAACTACTCTTAACAGGCTGGGATTTTTTTTTCTTTTTTCTTTTTACAAAGACATATACTTCGCTTCGTATCATTTCTAATGTTTGACATTACAATGTGTTAAGTATTAGCTTTACTATTTTTTCATTTCTCTGTAAATACTGACAGTCTTCTGGTGTATTCACAAAAAAATTTTAAAGGTCACAGAAGAATTGTGATTTTCTCCACAAGTTATTAAGATCACTGTATAGGTTTCAGCTTACACAATCAGTTTTCTGGATATGCACTACTATGCAAAGCAAGGACTGTCTATTTGCTAACTGTATGAAGAAGAATTAAATGTGCTGAACAGAGGGCCATATCTTCTTCTATAAACCATACCCATATTATATATATTTTATGATTTTCAGGGATTTTCAAAATTTGTTTATATGTTAACTTATTTATGTTAGTTGGGTGAAAATTTAAGACATATGCAAAGTAACTGAATGTGGAATCTTTCTCAAGCAATGGTTCTCAACCCTGGCTACACATGACAATCACCTGGGCACTTTAAAAAATCCTAGCATCCTAGACCAATTAAATTATAATCCCTGGGATTGGAACTTTATCATGAATATTTTTCCAAATACCCTATGTGATTTCAATATTCTGGAAAGTTGAGAAAAACTGTTTCATCTTTTTACACTTTCCCCAAATCTTTTATAATAATTGTCTCAGTCATATCTCACTTTGTTTTAAGCCATTTGTTTGCACTGAGTATTTCAAAAGTGGTCCATTCAGTTTTTGTAAGAACAGCAACTTTTGTATTCATACTTCATCAGATCACACTAAAATAATATAAACAAATAAGTAAAAGCTGCATTAACAGGATTAGGGACAAACACTGACTTTTGATAAGCACACAAAGCAATGGTAGGAGAGATGTGCGTGGAATTACTAGAGTATAGATTTCTAACCAGAAGTGATAAGTATGCTCAGGGAATCAGTGTGTCTTATAGAGGAAATAAAATCCATTTACAGATGGATTAATCTGGCAGTTTGGTTAGAAAACTTTCATCATTTTGAAATTCATTTCTTCTAATGAAGTAAGAGGTTTAGGTCACAGAATTCTGACTGTGCTAAAGAGCTATATTTAGTAGCTTCCTTAGACCAGGAACTTTTTGGAATTAAGACTCTGAGAAACCAAATTTAAATCATGTGCTTCTAGTCCCCGCCTACTTTGCCAGCTTCGTCTCTTGTCAATGGCTCTCTCCCCCCAGTTCTCTGCTCCATCATGCTAAACTTTGTTCAGCACATGATTTAAATTATTACTGCTATAAGACTTCTGGACATATTAGGGAAAAAATAATGCTGCTTCTTTTCAAAAAAGTACTGCTATTTTTACTGAAATTTAAGATAACAGACAACTTCACCCATTATCCAAAGTTTACTTTGCTGATCAGTTTGGAAGAACTGCAGAACCACTTGGTGGAAACAAGCCACGTAATCAAAGCAGACTGACAACTTCTGATGACAGCACATGACATTTTGCTTGAGTTCCTGCAGTCAGTGGAATAAAAATCTCTGGGTATGTCTGTATGCTTTTATTAGAGTGGATAACCTAGCTGAAAAGGAATTATTGTCAACTGTGCACTAACTGGGGCTGGGGACAAGATGACAGCAGTAGATGCAACCTTAATCATGCTTAAAACTAACCAAAACATGGTTAAAAAAAATAATGCTTACTTATTTAGGTAAAATTACATGCACTATTTAGAAACATATTTACTCATTCTAAAAGCATAATACTAAAATGTAAGGATAATACACCTTAGAACACAAAATACCATACAAATTGTGCCAAACCGTCTTTCAGGCACTGGGAATAAGGGGTTAAGAAGACAATATACTAGCAAGAAAATAAATATATAATATAATAGCAATATATAATACAATAGCAATAAATTGAATGAAGAAAATAAATCAGAGTAATGGGATGGAGAACTACTGAGAGCAAAGGAGGGATTTGGGGGCAGCAATTGACACCATTGATGGCTCCCTCTTTAAACAGTCTTCTCTCAGCATCCATGATAACTCACCACCCTGGTTTTCCTTTAATCCCTCTGGTTACCCCTTTTCAGTCTGTTAGCAGTCTCATCTTCTGCCTAACCTTAAGTGTTGATATTTTTTCAGGTTTTTATCACTGAACTCTATTCTTACTCCAAAAATAGTGCCTGCTTTATCTTATGTTCTCCTCATTTCTCGTATCATCTTGCATTTAGATGTCTAACTTTCTCCTAACCATCAAACATATATATGCAACTGTGTCCTCCACTCTCCAAGTGAAATCTTCACAAGTTCTTTGAAAGCAATATGGGAAAAATCAATACGGGGCAAATTAAAGTAAAACTTGCTCCTTTGGGGAGAGATGTCACCATCATTCACCTTGCCATACAAGGCACACAGCTGGGAATCACTGCTTACTCCTCCTTTTTCGTTATTCACTATAACCAATTTCCATGGCTGGTTGATTCTATTTCTTAAATATTTTTCAAATATCTTCACCCTTTTGGTCCCAAATGTCATGTGCCTGGCTCTGGCTTCTATCAACTCTTTTCTTGAGACAGTTAGTAACTTGGCTCCCACTCTTGCTCTGAACTTCAATCCATTCTCCAAGCAGACGACAAAATGCAATAGTTGTCACCTTATTCTCACCTCATACTCTTAACCAAGCACACAAGTCTCTTCCCCGTCTAGTCCCAGCCTACTTCACCACTTCACCACTTCACTTGTAAATGGCCCTCTCCCCTCAATTCTTTGCTCCAGTCATGCTAAACTTTGTTCAGCTCCTGGCCTTTAACATATTGCTTGGCACATAGCAGGAGCTCAATAAATATGTCGACTCACTGAATGAACGAATCCTCGGGGAAAAATTATTACTTGGGAGACGAGGAAAAGTAATGAGGAAGAAAGAATAAATTAAAGCGAAAATATCCTCATTTAGGTTTATAGTGCCCCCACCTGCCTGCAAGTGTATAAAAGGAATTCTATTTTCGCAAGCCACGGAGCAGGAGTGTAAAGCCGACTGTGGTTTGGGAAGCGAGTGATAATGAGGCGGGAAAGGGAGACTAGGCTAACACAGCCATTGGTCCAGACATTCTGGCATATTAGAGAAAAGAGCAAGGTTTTCTTTACCTCCGTGTGGACTCCACTCTCTGGAGGCGAAGAGGGTCGTCCAAACCCGTTTGTCGCGCCGACAAAAACCCTAGCATCCCGTCCCTTCACACAGGTTAGAGAACCGGACACCGCCATGACAGAACTCGGAGGCGGGCTGAAACAGCGGAGTCTCCCATTGGGCAAGCCTGATGCCATCCGACCAATGGTGAGTGCCGTTATTAGAGGGTGTGCGGATGGAGGAGGGTGGGACTCCTCTGAGCCGGTGGGCGGGGTCAGCGGTGGGGGCGGAACTCTTTTTCTGGCCCGACACCAGCTGGGGGCCTTCGGGTGGCATGGGTTGGTTTCAGGATTTGTTCCGCGTCTTGTGGAGACCGCTGTCAAAGGAAGTGAAGGAGCTAGTGGGCACAGACCGGTTCGGGAACAAATACTACTACATCCCGGAGTACAGGAACTGGAGAGGTGAGATGAGAGCGACGGCAGCAGTTGAGTGGTGGGGAAACGAGGGGAAAGGGAGAGCGTTTGGTAAACTAACGCACCGCGCGGCACTTGTGATAATCACCAGAGAGGACAACCCAAGTGGGTTCACTCCGCCGCCCCTCCGCTCTGCCCGCCGGCTTTCTCTCAGGCTTTCGCCGAGCCGCCCGGCGAGTACCCGCCGTCCCAGCGCCGCAGCGCCTGGGTCCTTCCCCCGGCCGCGGCCCGCGCACACCCCCCTCTCCTCCCAGAGCCGAGAGCCTTGCGGGCGGAGGACGCCCCAGCGTGGGTCCTTGCTATCGGGAGACGTCGACAGGGACAAGTCCACGCAGGTCTTTTACCAGAGGTCTCGGGAAGGGGTAGGGAAATGCCTTTCTTTCCTCCTCCTGTGTCCCCCTTGCGACCAGGAAGGCGTTGGTAATTAAAGAGGTGTATTTTGAGCGCCTCCGCTCTCCTCTTTCTTGGTGTTGACCTTTTTGCATGGCTCTGGCGTCACCTTCCTCACAGCCAAAACTGTTAGAAGTAGATCCATGCACATTGACAGCGTGGAAAAGAGATCCCCACGAGGCGCCACGTTACGTTTCCCCTGGAGTTTGCACTCCAAGACCCTGTTGAGCTCACTTTAAGATCCAGCGCTCTAATCGTACTTCTGTGTAGGATTCGAGCGAAATCCGGAGTTCGGGGATTTAGGGGACGTTCTGTTCATTGAAAGCACACCACGTGTTAGCCTTCATAATCTCTGTGTTCCAGCACTGCGATGCAAAATATTTCAGGCTTTGGGGTCAGAAAAGCTTACAGTCTCAACTTTGACACCTAATAGCTGAGGGATCACGGACAAAATATTTGTCCTCGCCAAGTCTCAGTATCCTCACTTGAAAGCTAGAGGTGGTAATAATAACAATGTTGAGAAGAGTCCTTTCAAAATTGTGTTCCATTCATTTCTGTAACTCTTGACAAGAGTTTCTTCTTCCTTCTTCGTAGAGCATATATAAAAGTGTATTCTTTGATTTATCACTCAAAATTGTTTTGCCTAGCCCTTTTCGGTAACTTATTTTAATATCTTAAACTTGCTTCCATAATAAGCTTTTAAACTTTATCAGGGCAGGAAATACGTCCTTTAAAAAAAGTCCAGAAAGAACCTAGCATGGTGGTGAAGTATTTCTTGACAGATTGCAAGCAGTGGGGGAAAGATGTTTCTTTTCCGTAAATTTTCAGGTAACATTTTTAAAAAATAGGAAAAACATCAGATGGAGCTTTTTTTTTTTTAATTGAAGTATAATTTATATACAGTAATATTCATCCTTTCTGGTTTTATGATTTTTGACAAATGCGTAGTCGTGTGAAGTATCTGCACAATCAAGATATAGAACAGTTCCATCACCCCCAAAGTCCCTCCTACCCCTTAGTAGTTCATTCCCTTGCCCCTTGACCAGCCCTTGGCAACCCCTTACCTGTTTTATGTTCCTATAGTTTTGCCTTTTCCAGAATATCATGTAAAGGGAATTATAAAAGGTGTAGTTTTTTGAGTCTAACTTATTTCATGTAGCATCATGCAGTTGAGAGTCCTCCATGTGTCAGTAGTTCCTTTTCTACTAAGTAATATTCCATTATATGACTTTTCCACAGTTTATCAATTTACCAGCTGAAGGACATTTAGGTTGTTTCAAGTTTTTGGTGATTATGGGGAAATCCTATAAACATTCCCGTATAAGATTTCATGTAAACGTAGTTTCTCTTGGGTGAAAAGCTTGGAGTGGAATTGCTGAGTTGTGTGGTAAATGTATATATAACTTTATAAGAAACTGCCAAACTATTTTCAAAATTGGCTGTACCATTTTGCATTCTTGCCAACAGTGCATAAAAGTTCTAGTTTCACAATCTCATCAGCACTTGGTGTTCTGGTTTTTTTGTTGTTTTTATTTTTATTTTAGCCATTCTAATAGGTAGATAGTGTTATTTCACTGTGTTTTTTTTTAAGTTTCATTTTCCTAATGACTGAGGATGTTCAGAAATCTTATGTGCTTATTTGCCATCTTCAGATTTTTGTATCTGTTCAAATCTTTTGACTATTAAAATTTTTTTGTATCAATTTCATTTCAGTGAAAATACAGTATCTTTAAAGAAAGACTTAAATTGACAAAATCATGTGTATCCTAAAAGAATATAATTTGTGAGTCTAAGGATGTTTCTCTTTATTATAATACCAAGTTGTTTCCCTAAGTGCTTTTGCCAATTTATACTTCAGTTACTTTATTTTAGATCTGTGTACTCTTGGTTGTGGGAAAATCAGACTTTTATTGATGATGTATTAGAACCACTGTATGCTATCTAATACCTCTGTGTGCCTCAGTTTTTAGATAATTGAGGCCTGGGGCACAGATTTGTTGTACAGCCTGTAAGCAGTGTTACACATTCTTTAAACCTTCTACTAGAAATCAAGGGAAAATATTTTTAATTTGTTTTAAAGCAAGTTTTCTGAAAGTAAGTCATCTTTTTTATTTCTTTAATATAAAAGGTGGTTTTTTAGAGATCTCCTTGAGTTTTCTTTGAATTGCATAAGTTGTTGAGTATTCAACACCACCAATGAAGAATATTTAAGAGCTCTTTAGAGGAAATTAATTTTTCTTTTAATTCAGTTAATTACTGTGGTGCCAATCATCAACAAACTACTATATTTTCCATGTAGGATATTATTTAATGACAGAAAAGCTGTTGTTACGTAATTCAAAAGAAGTCTTTTGAGTTTTGTCTAGTCAGCTGAATTTAAGTTTAGAATTGTTGAAATTTTAACTTAATAAAAATTGTACAGCGTTTCAGGAAAGAAGTTGCATATTTTCATTGAAAGCTTGCTTGCTCTATGATAGATTATTTAGTAAAACATTCCTGAAATAAACTTCGTATAGAAAATTGCAAGTTTTTATCCATTTGATTCCATTTATCTCATGTTTCAAAAAATAATTCTCTTCCTTTCTAAGGTAAATTCTTGTATACTTGATTCTGACTTGAATCTCTTTGGACCTTGTTTTATTATTTTCACCTTCTTTTACACATACATTAAACATCTACACCCATTTAAAAACTAACGAGTTTATTAACTGAAGGACTATTTTCAATTAATTTGCTAGTAGATATTGAAATGTCCAAATTTGGTGGGGTGGAGTGAATATTGTGCATAATTTGCAAAAATACATGTTTGGAGTATTGTGTTTGGTTCTGGACACCACACTTTAAGAGAGATGCTCAGAAATATAAAGTATCCAAACAGGGGTAGTTATGGTGATGAAATTTTCTAGAAATTATACCCGTAAGTATTATTAGCTATGAATCTTGAGAAAGTTTACCCTCTGAAGAGAAGATTCAGGAGGAGCTTCAAGTATTTGAAAAATTGTGGAATAGAAAAGGATTAGGCTCATCTGTATAGCCCTTTAACTCAAAACTTAGATCAGAGGGTAGTTGTTTTCATTTTTATAAGAAGCAACTTTCAGACTATTAGAGCTATACTAGAAAAAGAAAAAAAGTGCCTTGTCTTTAATTGTAACTGGGAGAATTTAATTTACCTGGGAGATAAATAGAAACATTTGATCAGCACCTTGAAGGGAAAGTACGATTTCAGAAAGGGTGATAGAAGAGTGTTTCTGGTCAGGGCTAGGAAGGGGTAGGAAATACCACAGAAATTAGAGGATAGTCCCCGATGGGTAGACTTCAGTGTAGAAGAACAAGAGAAAGCTATTCTAGTGAGGGGATCGATAAGGTCAGGTTATAAAAGGCCTTGCATAAATTTGAAATTTGTACTTCATTCTGTAGGTAGTAAGTAGCCATTGAAAGCTTTTCAACAGGGAAAGTTCGTGACATGATTACAGCTTTTAGATAAATGACTCTGTAAGTCTTGTAGAAGATGAACTAGAAGGGAGAGGGAGGGAATTAAAATTCTGTTAGATGGGAGCATTGCTAGATTTACCGTGATCCTAGAAAGAGATCTTATGAACTGAAGTGATGGAAATGGAAAGAAAAGTTTTAATTTAGCAAAACTTTTGGACTTGATAATGAGTTAGACTAGTAGAAGGGGAAGAAAAAGAGGAGAGGCCAACGATGATTTTATTGTTTTAATTCTGGAGAACCAAAGGGGATGGTGGTGTACTGATTGATGCAAACAGAGGCTAAGAGGGACTAATGCAAATAGAGAGGGAGGCAATAAGGTTGGTTTGATGGAAACATAAATAGAGTCCATTGCTTATAACAGGGCAGCTGTATGATCAGGCAGTTGTATGTTCAGATCTGCAGTTCCAAATATGTCAGAGATTAAAATACAAATTTGGAAGCCATCTTAATACAGGTGATAATTCAATCTGTAGGGATAGTTGGATTCAAGCAGGCAAAGAATAATCACATGAGACTAAGAGACAGGTATTTGGGAACCGTGTCATTTTGGTGGCTTCCCATTACCTGAGAATACATCCAAACTACCTGGCTGACAGTTGTGACCTTTGAGTCCATCTTGAAAGTGATACTTGTTTTTAATTAATCTTTAGATCAATAGTTTTGTAAGAAGCCTAGATATTTATGCTATTAGGAAAGCTCAAATCTGAACGCTTACGTAATTTTCTATCAAGGAGTTGAATAAGATAGTATTTAATTTTCAGCATCTAAAAAAAATAATAATATTGAAATTAATTGAATGTAGCTATTTAAGAGTTGCATCTAGTCTGTTACTTTTCATAGTACTGAGCTTCAGTTATGTTCCCAAAATGGAATTGGTTGGGGGCAAGGCAGGAATAGCAGTTGACAGTGGGTAACAGTGATGCCTTCTTTCAGAATCCAGGACAAATAATTCATCAAACATGGTAGATGTATTTTTGGAACACATTTTTTAAAACTGTATAACCTTTGTTAGGGCTTTTTGTATAGTGAATTGTTTATAGTAGGCTTCTGGAAGTTATTTTCAAACTGTTCATATTTTACTAATTATGAAATAGATCTATTCAAGTCCAACATTAGAAAATCTTTCATCCTAAAAGATTTTTTCATTTTGTTCTCTGTTTTTTAATGAAGCATTATCTGTATATTTGTAAAAATTATGAGCAAAGAAAAATCTGTGCCAAGATTTTCATGAAAGCATTTACTGCCAAATTATATTTTCTATACTTTCTATATTTATATGAGTATATTTAAACTCATGTATAGTTGGATAATCAGTGTGCCAAACACATTATTTATAATAACATTTTCTGAATTTTACATTTCATGCTTTTTGGTTAGAAAAATGGCATTTGAATATGAAGTTCCCAGACAGTTTGGGAAGCTAAATCAGAAAACCACACTTTAAAGATGATAATTTGAAATTGAGGTTTGTTAATCTAAAATTGAATTTTGTTAAACATTGAAGGTTATTTTATACCATTTTTGTGTGTTTCCTTTTTAAAAAAATAGTTGGACTTTACCGTTTTTCTAATTTGAGAATCACTTCAGTTTTATTTATGTATTCATTTATCTTTAACTATTGAATTATGAAATATTTTAAACAAAAGATAGAGAATGATAAAATAAACCTCTATGTATCCATCACTCACTTCAAAGTTATCAGCTCATGACTAAATTTTTTTCTCCCTACCCCTCCACTCACTTCTCTTATTTTAAACCAAATACCAAACATCATGTCAATTAATCTATTAACATTTCAGTATGTATCTCCTGAACACAAGATTCCTCTTTTTAGTAATACTTCCATTAATAAGATAATTACCATTTGTGGAGTCTTTACAACAACCGTATAACTAGAGATTATTATCCTTATCTTAAACATGAGATGTTAGTTTCATTTTGAATACTTGAATGAACTCTATGTGTATGTGCCTGGGTACAGAGTAGGTACTCAAAAAGAACAGCTGTTCAATGAATTGAGTTATTTATGGACTCTGAATTATAAAAACAAAAACAAAGCAAGGTTTTAACACCATAGAAAATGATGAAGTAGTTTTATAAAATTTTAAAACAGGTAATTAAGGCATGTTTTTCATTTTATTTGTGATAAATGGGCCAAATTATTTTTCAGGTACTGAAGTATTCTTATTAGAAATAAGAGTATCTTTTCCATAACATTTCTAATGTGGTTCCAGTTTGAACTTATCTTAGTTGCTAACATCAAACTTCTGCTATGATATCTAGTCTTATTTTTTACTTTCAGGATGAATATATCATCATCTGATAATTCAAAACCTCCATCATCCAACTGTTACGTGTAATTATAGAGCTGCATTGTTTTTTTAAATTTACTCTTTACTGCAGTATATACAATTTGTCAGTTTCTGGTGTACAGCACAATATCCCAGTCATGCATATACATACATAAATTCGTTTTCATATTCTTTTTCATTAAAGGTTGTTACAAGATATTGAATGTAGTTCCCTGTGCTATACAGAAGAAATTTTTTAAAATCTACTTTTATATATAGTGGCTAACATTTGCAAATCTCAAACTCCCAATTTATCCCTTCCCACCCCTTTTCCCCGGGTAACCATAAAGTGGTTTACTATGTCTGCGAGTCTGTTTCTGTTTTGTGGATGAGTTCATTTCCTGTCCTCTTTTTTTCTTTTTTCAGATTCCACATATGAGTGGTATCATAGGGTATTTTTCTTTCTCTTTCTGGCTTACTGCATTTAGAATGACGATTTCTAGATCCATCCATGTTGTTGCAAATGACATTATTTTATTATTTTTATGGCTAGGTAGTATTCCGTTGTGTAAGTATACCACAACTTCTTTATCCAGTCATCTGTCAAAGGACGTTTAGGTTGTTTCCATGTCTTCTATTGTATATAGTGCTGCTATGAACATTGAGGTGCATATATCTTTTCAAATTAGAGTTCCCTCCAAATATATATGCCCAGGAGTGGGATTGCTGGATCATTTGGTGAATCTATTTTTAGTTTTTTGAGGAATCTTCATACTGTTTTCCATAATGGCTGCATCAAACTACATTCCCACCACCTATGTAGGAGGGTTCCTTTTTCTCCACACCTTCTCCAGCATTTATCATTTGTGGACTTTTGTTTTTGTTTTTGTTTTGTTTTGTTTTTTCATTTGTGGACTTTTGAATGATGGCCATTCTGACAGGTGTGAGATGATACCTCACTGTAGTTTTGATTTGCGTTTCTCTGATAATTAGCAGTATTGAGCATTTTTTTCATGTGCCTATTGACCATTTGTATGTCTTCATTGGAGATTTGCTTGTTTAGGTGTTCTGCCCATTTTTGCATTGAGCTGCATTGTTTTTGATGTCACCTCAGCCTGTTTGTATTTAGCATTTAAATGTACTAAAAACTATAATTAATTGGCATTCAATTAAGATGTAGTTATTAAAAGTCAAACAAATCAAGTGGTCAGAATTATTAATGTGTCTTGTTTCAGTAGGTAATTGGAAGATCATGATATAGCTCTTTTTAATGTGATACTTACTCTAACGTTTGGGAAATAATGAAGACATTTCATGTTTTTCCAGCAGATGGCAGCCTTGTCTTAAAAAAATGTAGGTTGACAGTTAATATTTTCTTTGAGCTGATTTGAAGGAATCTTTTCTCTAAAATAATTGATATATATATTATTTCCAAATAATTTTTTTCCTTCCAAATAAACCTTGCACTACTGCTTTATAAAGTGCTAATCTTAAGATAAGGATTTCCAAATGACACTGTGGATTATTCCTAGTCGGTAATGCACAATGATATAAATGAATTATATTTTGAAGAACTGACCATAATTAAAAAAAAAATACATTTAATTTTTCCTACAGTAAGTAATATTCTGTCTTGAGTTGTCAGAGGTAATATAATGTAATCATAACCATGGGCATCATTAATTGATAGAATATCCTAAAATGTTTTATGATTTTTAACTAAAACATGCCTTCTGTTTAGGGATACCTAAAAAAGAAAGTTGAGCTTACTTTAAAATTCTTTGTTGAATATAAAATAATAAAAATCATTAATTTTTTTATATAAGTTATCTCAGAGTTACCTGAATGTTGGATTTTTTATTTTCTTATCTTTATTAAAAAAATTCATTTCTTAATTTTGTTTTCCTCTGAGATTATTTCAATTGCTTATTGAATCCCCTTAGTTTGTGTGTATATGCATGCATGTACTTAAACACTTAATTGTATTTTGATGAAGGAAAAATTTCAACATTTTCCCTGTAGTCCTTGATTGCATTCCCATCTCATACCAGTAGAACAACATCTGTGTCATACTTTCATCCAAGAGAAAAATAGGATGAAATATTCAGTCATATAGTCACTACTTTATACTGGCTTTGAAAGGAATTTAAGGAACTTTAATCTTCAATTCTGCCTTTCCCTGCCAGGGAAATATGGGATCTTTTGATCAGAAATGGAAAGTAATAATGAATAAGTAACTAAGCTATGTTATATCTGTTTTTAACTGAGGCTGAAAATATTTCATGAGAGAAAAAGTGTTACTTGTCCTCTTTTGCTTTGAGGATTTCATAATTGCTTTACATTAAGAGTAGTAATATCAATAATGGCAATAATTGTAGTTAGTATTATTAAATCTTGTGAATTAGACACTATTCCTAGTACTTGTTATGATTCACTGTATTTGTGAAAGAATTACAACAAATGAAGAAAAATAATAGATCTAGTGTTGATTTGTCAAGGTCATTCAGTAATGAGCTCTACTTGTGTTTATCAAGGAACCCAAGTTTCTTGGTGACAAGGTAAATCAGTTGAAACTTTCCTTACTTAGCCCCCTCACTTTTCAAAGTACTACTTAGTTCAGCAATTCATTTCTGCTGCTCTTTGGAGACTAAGTATTTGTTACTCTACAAGAATTAGAAAGTTGAAAGAGGAGATCAAGATGGTGGAGTAGGAGGGTTCAGAACTCACCTTTTCCTATGAACACATCAAAAATACATGTACGTGTGGAAAAATTTCAATGAAAACTTTCTGGAGAGTGGCAGAAAGACTCCTGTACAACCAAGACTGTAAGAAAGATCCACATGAAATCGAGTAGGAAGGGAAATGAGGTGATTAGGTTGGGACTCATGGCCTTGGTAGGAGACTTAGAAGAGGAGATCCTCCCTGGAGAGTGAGTGGTTCGAGCCATATATTGGGTGCTCCAGCTCTGGGGTCTGACAGTGGGAAGCTGAGTCCCCTTGGCTGTTTGGAGGACCAGTGGGACTAACAGGAGGGCTCTTGGAAGCTTGGACTCTGCTTGTGAGGAGTGCGCATATGCTTGCTTACTCCCGAAACAGGGTGGCCTGGAACTGTATGGGTCACTGGGTGGTTTCCTGCCCTGGCATATGCCCCAGGCTAAGCTGAATGACTGCTCTTGCCCCGTTTACTCCACGATGCAGCTCCACATTGGGGCGCAGGCCACTGCAGGCTGAGAGGAGAGCTCAGCTATGAGGCACAAAGGCTCTTCAGACCTAGAGTGGTCTCTGGGCTGGACAAGGGCAGCCACTATGGGCACTTACAGAAGCAGCACATCAGAAGCAATCCAGGACTCTGACTTCGACTGGACTGCCACAGCCTGTGTCCCAACCTGCTGAGCACCTGCACCTGCCCCACCTGTTCTTTGGCACAGGTCCATACTATGCTGATGGCTGCAGCAGGCAAGGAAAAGCTTGGCTGTGAGAGACAAAGGTGCCCATACCTGGAGCGGCATCTGAGCAAGGTGGGGATAGCTGTTACTGGTGCTTACACAGGGTGCTCATCAGAAGCTGTCTGGGATACGGACTGCAGCCGGGGCCAACACAGCCCACACCCACACCCACACCCACACTGAGCACCACATTAGCCCCTCTTGCTCCAGCACTACTCACCTCTGGGGTGAGAATGCTGATACTGGGCGGGCATTTGGGGTGGGAGGAGATGCACAGTTAAAGGGACAGAGCCAGCTCAGATCCGATCCTCAGGACCTTTGCTCCAGCAACTTGGGACCCACCACCCCCAATAGGGTTATGTTGGACACTGATCAGAGAAGTCCTGACTCTCACCTGGCACTCTAGCCACTCCATCTCCAGCCCTGCTTCCTACCTAGCTGCTATGTCACCCTGGGGAAAAATGTGACTTATGTTCACATCAGATCCAGCTCTCTCACCAAAGCCACTGGACACATGCAGCCTGTATAGGGAAGCTCTCACACAAAGATAGTACTGCAAGATTGCAATAGATAACTTTTCCACGTAATTTCATAGAGGAAGAAAGTTAAGCAAAATGAGAGGATAGGAGAATTAGTTTCAGTTGAAAAAGGAAGAGAAAGCTCCTGAAAAAACAACTAACGAAACAGAAATAAACAATTTACCAGAAGAAGGGTTCAAAACATTCATTAGTAATAATAATGCTAACTGAATTAGGGAAAAGAATAGATGAACACAGTGAGAATTTTAACAAGGGACTAGACAGTGTTAAAAAAACTATCAGAATTGAAGAATACAGTAACTGAAAAGAAAAACACAATAGAAGGAATTAATAGCAGACTGGGTGATACAGAAGAAAGCGTAAGTGATCTGGGAGGTAGAATAATGGAAATTACCCAATCAGAATAGCAAAAAGAAAGACAAATTTTCAAAAGTGAGAACAACTTAAGGAATCTGTGAGACAATATCAGGCATACAAATGTTTGCTTTAAAGGTGTTCCAGAAGGAGAAGAGGCAGAGAAGGAAGTTGAAAACATATTTGATGAAATTATGGCTGAAAATTTCCCAAACTTGAAGAAGAAAGAAGATATACAGGTAAAGGAATCACAGAAGGTATCAAACAAGATGAACCCAAGCAGACTCACACCAAGACATATCTTAATTAAAATGATAAAAGATAAAGATACTCTCACACAAGCATAAACTGAAAGAGTTCATCAATACTAAACCTACTCTAAAGAAAAAGGGTCTTCTCCAAGTGGAAAAGAAAAGGCTATAACAAACATAAGTATAGGAAAGAAAAAAGCTCACTAGTAAAGGCAAATACAGAGTAGAGGCTGAGGATCAACCACTAACTAAACTAGTATAAAGATTAAAAGAAAAAAATTGTTATACTACAACTACAATTGTTAGTAAAGGAATATACATAGAGATGTAAAATATGACATCAAATACAGAAAATACAAGGTGGGCTTGAAAAATGTAGGTCTTTTAGAATGTGTTTGAACTTAAATGGAGACCTGTTTAAAACAAGTAGATAGAGTTAGAGGTCAGCAAAAATGAACCCCATGGTAACCACAAATCAAAAACCTACAATAGATACACAAAAACTAGAGAGAAAAAAACACAAGCATACTAATAAAGGAAATCATAAAACCACAAGGGAAGAAAGCAAAAGAAGAGAATAGAGAACTACAAAAATAACCAGAAAACAAGTAACAAAATGACAATAAGTGTATACCTACCAATAATCACTGTAAATGTCAGTAGACTAAATGCTTTATTCAAAAGACACAGGGTTGCTGACTGGATTGAAAAATAAAACAAGACCCATCTCTATGCTGCTTACAAAAGACTCACTTCAGAGCTGAAGACACAGACAAAGTAAGCAAGGGTAGCAATACTCATAACATACAAGATAGACTTTAAAACAAAATCCATAGTAAAAGACAAAGGAGGACATTATATAAGATAAAAGGATCAATACAGGAAGAGGATATAACACTCATTAGGATATGTACTTAATACAGGAGCACCTACATACATATAGTAAATATTAACAGACATAAAGTGAGAAATTGACAGTAATGCAGTAACAGTATTTTAACACTCCACTTACATCAGTGGGCAGATCATCCAGACAGAAAATCACTAAGGAAAAATGATCTTAAGTGACATATTAGACCAGGTGGACTCAACAGAAATCTACAGGACATTCCATCCCAAAGTAGCAGAATACAGATTCTTTTCAAGTGCACATGAAATGTTTTCCATTTAGATCACATGCTAGGTCACAAAATAAGCCTCAATAAATTTAAGATGATAGAAATTATATCAAGCAATGTTTCTGACCATAGTGGTATGAAACTAGAAATCAGTTACAGCAAGAAAAATGGGGAAGCACAAATGTGGAGACTAAACAACATGCTATTTAAAAACCAATAGTTTAATGAAGAAATCAAAGAGGAAATCAGAAAATACCTCAACACAAATGAAAATGGAAACACAACTTTCCAAAATCAATGGGATGCAGCAAAAGCAGTTCTAAGAAGGAAGTTTATAGTGGTACAGGTTAACAATAAAAGTGTCAAACAACCAAACCTATCATCTAGAGGAATTAGAAAAAGAAGAACAAATAAAGCTCAAAGTGAGCAAAAACAAGGAAACAGTAAAGAGAAGAGAGGAAATAAAATAAATAATAAAGAGGAGAAAGGAAATAAAGGAAAAAAAATAGAAAAGATCAGTGAAACCAAGAGCTGGTTTTTTTTGAAAAGATAAGCAAAATTGATAAACCTTTTGTTTGGCTCATCAAAAAAAAAAGAGAGGCTCCAAATAAGCAAAATAAGAAATTAAACAGGAGAAATAACAACCAGTATCACAGAGATACCAAAAAAAAAAAAAAAAAAAAAAAAAAAAAAAGAAAGAAAGAAAGAAAGAAAATCTTAAGAGAACACTACAGACAATTATATACCAACAGATTGGACAGCCTAGAAGAAGTGGACAAATTCCTGAAACAAACAACCTTCCAAGACTGAATCAGGAAGAAATAGACAATCTAAACAGACCAATCACTAGTAGTAAAATTGAATTTATAATAATAATAAAAAAAAACCTCCCAGCAAATAAAAGTCCAGGATCAGAAGGTTTCACACAGGAATTCTACGAAACATATAAAGAAGAGCTAATACCTATCCTTCTCAAACTTCTCCAAAAAACTGTAGTGTGAGACACTCCCCAATTTATTCTACAAGGCCACCATTAACCTGACACCAAACCACACAAAGACACTACCAAAAAAAAAAAAAAAAAAAAAAAAAGAAAAGAAAATTACAGAACATCTCTAATGAATATACTTGCAAAAATTCTCAACAAAATATTAGCAAGTTGAATTCAACAATATATAAAAATATCATACAACATGATCAAGTGGGATTTATTCCAGTGACACAAGGATGGTTCAATATTCGCAAATCAATCAATGTGATACACCACATTAAAAAAAGGAGGGACAAAAAATTGCATGATCATCTCAATAGATACAGAAAAAGCATTTGACAAAATTCAACATCCATTCATAATGAAAACTCTCATCAAAGTGGATATAGTGGGAACATATCTCAACATAATAAAGGTCCATTTATGACAAACCCACAGCTAACATCACACTTAATGGTGAAAAGCTAAAAGCTTTTCCTCTAAAGTAAGAAATGAGACAGGGATGCCCACTCTGACCACTTCTGTTTAACATAATATTGGAAGTCCTAGCCACAGCAGTCAGAAAGGAAAAAAAAAAAATGAAAGATATCCAAATTGGAAGGGAAGAAGTAAAACTGTCACTATTTACAGAAAACATTATATGATGTATATATTACCCTAAAGTCTCCACCCAAAAACTATTAGAACTAGCAAATGATTTCAGTAAAGTTGCAAAATATAAGATTAATACACAGAAATCTGTTGCTTTTCTATACATTAATAATGAACTATCAAAAAGCGAAAGCAAGAAAACAATCTTGTTTAAAATAGCATCAAAAATAATAAAATACCTAGGAATAAACTTAACCAAGGAGGTAAAAGGCTTTTATTTTACATTTTTTTTATTGAGTTACAGTCAGTTTACAATGTGTCAATTTCCAATGTAGAGCAAAATTTTTCAGTTATACATGAACATACGTATATTCATTGTCACATTCTTTTTCACTGTGAGCTACCACAAGATCTTGTATATATTTCCCTGTGCTATACAGTATAATCTTGTTTATCTATTCTACGTATGCCTGTCAGTATCTACAAATTTCAAACTCCCAGTCTGTCCCTTCCTTCTCCCCTGGCAACCACAGTTTGTATTCTATGTTGTGAGTCTGTTTCTGTTGTGTATTTATGTTTATGTTCTTTTTTTTTTAGATTCCATATATGAGCGATCTCATATAGTATTTTTCTTTCTCTTTCTGGCTTACTTCATTTAGAGTGACATTCTCCAGGGATATCCATGTTGCTGCAAATTGCATTATGTTGTCTTTTTTATGGCTAAATAGTATTCCATTGTATAAATATACCACATCTTCTTTATCCAGGCATCTGTCAATGGGCATTTAGGCTGTTTCCATGTCTCGGCTATTGTAAATAGTGCTGCTATGAACACTGGGGTGCAGGTGTCTTTTTGAAGTAGGGTTCTTTCTGGATATATGCCCAGAAGTGGGATTACTGGGTCATACGGTAAGTCTATTAAGGAGGTAAAAGACTTATACTCTGAAAATTATACAACATTAATGAAGGAAACTGAAGATGATACAAAGAAATGAAAAGAAATCCTATGCTCTTGGATGGAAAGAATTAATATTAAAGTGTTCAGATACCCCAAACAGTCTCCAGATTCAGTGTAATCTCTATCAAAAGACTGATGACATTTTTCACAGAATTGGAAAAAATAATTCTAAAATTTATATGGAACCACAAGAAACCCTGCATTGCCAAAGCAGTCTTGAGAAAAAAAGAACAAAGCTGGAGGTAGCATGCCCCCAGACTTCAGATTATACTACAAAGCTGCAGTTAATCTCATTTCTTTTCTTGTGGTACTTCTGTTTTTCTCTCTTAAGCAGCAGAGGAATAAAGAGAAAAGGAGTCCCTTTGAGAATACAAAAGTCCTTGTGATGGTTTTACTTTAACCCTAAAAGGTTTCTTGTCGTTTTACCTCTAAATTTTGATTTTCTAAGATGTTGTTTCTGGGGCCTCCCTTTCTGCTTCTGAAGTGAACCTACTGTTCTTGGCAATGTTTTTTTTTTAAATTAAAGTAATCAGATATATTGTTTTATTCCTATGTGCTATCTAGGGAGGCAGATGGTATGATACAAGAAGAAATGGCCAGTCCATAAAACTAGGACCACCTTCTGCCACTTTCAATCTCTTTAATAGTTATTGAGCATTGTCTGTAAACCAGGCATTTATTAGAAGTGTGTGTGTGTGTGTGTGTGTGTTTAAAATTGATAGACTATTTCTTGGAAATGTCATTTTCATAAATTATATAACTTTAGATATTAAGATCTACTTTCTAATCAAGTGTTTCAAGTAATTTAGTTAGTAATCAAAATCATAAAATAAATACAACAATATAATCAAATAAAGACATTTTAAAAACTGAAAATGCTTTTCCCCAAACATTGGAAATAGCACATATTGTCATTGAAAGTCAAAAGTCAAATTATGAGCCATGGAGAAGGTGTTAGACGTAGAAGTGAGATATTTAAGTCTTATGTACATTTTAATACAACTTTTAAAATAACCAATTTTCTTTAAAGCTAGAGCATGTACAAAATACTTCAAATCTATGATAAGATTTATTCGGATGTAGGAAATGTACCTTTATTAGGCAGACTTTCTCATGTAATTGTATTTTATTAATGACCTGAATTATGGAAAAACAGAATATAAATGATATTTGGAACACATCATTAGTAGGCATTCACCTCACATGTATTTTCTGTATTTTCCAAAGTACTGTTACCCTCAAGACTTCTTTTGACCATTCAACCACCTGTACCAAAAACAGGTGCTCGCTGGTAAGATAGCACACTCATCTCTAAATCCATTAATAGAGACACCTTATATATGTTTCCTTCATGACTTTAACATAGGTATTTTCCTCCTCTGAATGTTAGATTCACTTGCTTGATCTTTAAATTTTCCACCTGAGAGCATTGGCTTTGCATCTGTACTTTTCCAAAGGGCAACTTAAAAATAATCTAGCATAATTTATATTAAAAAGTATTTCTAACTTAAATAATTTCTGGATTTTTTTCATTTATATCTCTGTTTAATACTAAAGGTTACTCTGATAGAATATTAGAATTAAAGTGTTTTTAACTCTGGTTTTATTATATCAGTAACCACATGACCATCTTGAAGAAGAAAGATAAAGAAATTATTAAGTTATTTAAAATTTTAACCTTGTTTGTCTCTGAGTCTGTACATGTGTGTAACTTTAAGGCACTATTATTCCCTCTTAGATATGAATTGTAAATGGAAGGCCTTTTGAATGAGTATTTTTATTCATTGACAGATGAGCTAACTGAGATCTGAAAGGGATTGTTACTGGTCCAAAGCTCCTAAGAACTCAGGCAATATTTTCCCAGTATAGTTTAACAAAAATGATCTTCAAAGTGATTTGTAGTATGCTACTTTTTATCAGTATGTACCACACAATAAATACTTTACTCTTCTTTTATACTAATTGAGCCTTTTTTAGTGCAATTATTACTATATATGTTTACACACACACACACACACACATTTACAACTTTACCTGTTTTTCTTTTGAAAATAATCTTCTATTTATCAGAACCAAGTCAAGCTGTATAGTTAGTTCACAAAACATTGAAAGCTGCAAGGTTTTACTATGGAAGCATTGACATATACCAACACTAGCAACCCAGTACTGTGTTACAACTGTGGCACACATTCGTCAACACAAAGATTTGGTGACTGCCGTGTAGGTTCCAAATGGTCTCTTGAAACTCATGAGAGAGTCTGTCTGACCCTGTTGTGCAATATTCTTATAACTGTGTGCGACTTCACTAAGATGTTTTCATCTAGGCAGGATGTCCAAAAGAGGAAAATAATTGAAACATTGGAAATACTGTAAATACAGTTGGTGAAGCTATAAGAGAGCAAAATGAGTCAAAGCGAGTGTAAGATTTTAATCAGCTATATAACCATTTATTTAGTTCAAATTAGGTATGCTGAAAAGGCTGCTATCATTAGAGTTAAAAACTTAATTGAGCTCTATTCAGATAACTTACTTTTGATACATAAGCTGGAAAATGAATCTTGATAACCTGTTGATATGTCATTAGAATTTAATTAGAAAATAAAAGAATTAAGCACTATTCTTTACAACTAAGAAAATTTTCTTTCCCCCTTTTTGTAAAATTTCAGTGATCACCATTTTACACCCATTAGCAAATAAAATCTTTTCAGGATCTCCCTTTCTATTCTCCTTTATTATGCTTTAAATGTCTAAAATAGCAGCCTCTAAATGAGGTATTAGCAAGTTGGAGAAAGGCTTGTTCTCTGGCCACCTGCCAAGTATCCTGCTAAATTATTGGCAAATGAATACTTAATGTGACTCTCAAATAAGTGGCACCTACCTATATCTTTTTTGAGGGGGAGAAGGAATGAAAAATGGTCAAAATTTTAAAGTCTAGGAGTCTCAGAAATAAGTCTAGGTCAGCAGAATTAAATTTGTAGCTACTGCTTAAATTGTTGAAAAGCTAACATATTCAGGAACATTTTGGGCAACTATAAACTCGAGTGAATAAATAAAACAGTAAATCTAAGGCTTTAATTTTAATAAGGGCAATTGTTATTGTTAACATTTAGCTGTTTCCTTTAAGAAACTGATACTAAAGGAACAAAAAATTAAGTGATCATTTCCTTTTCTTTCTAGTATGTATCATTTTGAAGGATTCTTAAATGATACCTGTTTTCTGAAAATTATGAAATAAGATATGTGAAAACTCCAAATAAATTATTTTAGCAGTAAGAAATTATTGCTGTTTTGGAAATATAGTAGCTTTATGACCTTTGAAAATATTCCTTTTGTTTAATAAATATGTGGAATAGACTTATAAAATTTTATTTGTTCTCAACATGCTGAAAACATATTTTATTCTGTGAATAGGCATGAGTGTTGGAATCAGAGACTTCACAAAGGGTTTGGTTATTCATGGGTAAACCATAAAGATGTCATAGAAGTTTGAGTCATGTGCTCCCTCCAAAGTGAAAGATACTGTGATTCAACTATAACCTCTGTGATCATCCTTTCTCTACAAAAATCCCTTTTTTTTTTCTAATAGTATCCTATACACCAGGTAATACCTTCCTCTGGCTTCCTTTCCATACCATGACCTAACTCTAAAATTTCTTACCAAACCTTCGTAAGTTCCTTTTTTTTCTTTTTGCTGTATAATTTGTTATAAAAATGAGATTTTTCAATATAGGAAACCCATTGTATTCAGAGATTTATGATTAAAAATTTCAAGTATTTGAGTGCACTAGATCAACTCATGCTTTCAATATACTATGAAGTACGAAGCCACTTACCATGGTAGAGGAAGTGAGATTGGAAGCTTTGAGGCTACACATTCTTAATATAGATTCTGTGTGTTTAAAACCCTAGCAGACCAATTGGAGTTACCAAATGAGTAAGGAGCAGAGGATCTCGAAATTACTTTCCACATAGCAATCTCCCCACTAGATGTTAATGTAGGTTAATAAGATAATCTAAAATACAAGTACCCCTTTAGAGGAGTAAAGTTATCATTCTCATTTTAGTCTGGATTGCTTTAACCATTAAGGATAACAATATCCTTTTATCCAATAACAAATTGGATTAAAGATCAGTTAAGACTGGAAATTACTTTAGAAGGTTTAGGAGAGAGGAGATCTTCCTCTGTCTTATGAGGTTTATCTCTATGAGGTGAAAGACTTTTTAGATACAGAAGTAATGAGGAACCGTAAAATGGGGGAGAGACTTGGGAAAGGAAGTAGAATGGTCAAAATAGACTGCATAGTTTTGTTCAGAGTCCTGGTAGTGTCTCTCTGAAAATTACCTTTTTCTTTGTCAGATATAATCTTCTATACATTCTTGTAAAATCTCAGGCCTCATCACAGACCTGCCAAATCAGAATACTCATTTTTATAAGATCCACAGGTGATGCACATGCATTTTAAAGTTTGAGAAGCACTGCTCCAAGTGACTGATATCTGAGTTAAACAAACGTGGTTAGTTTAGAAAGCAGCCTTTCCCTGTTCCACCCCTGACTTTTCCTCTACCTCTTAAATTTGATCTTCTCAGAGGCTACTCTAGACTCTTGGTTTTTAGCCCAGTGTTATGTATTCTTGGTACTTTACTGTTGAGATATGGAGAGAAAGAAGAGAAGATGTGCTAAGGAATATACCACCTAAAAGAGGTTGGTGAAATAAGTCAAATTTCCCTCATATGTCCTTCATCACCTACTTTTTGATTTATCAGATGTAGAAGATTTTCTTCTTTACAGCCTTTCAGAAGATATTCCTTATACACTCAGAAAGCCTCTCATAAGGAAGTAGGATTATTAGATCCTGGGACACTCTGGGGTAGACCTTTTGCATATCCATATATTCTCACTGTACCTGATACAAGGGCTGACAGCTTCCAGCCAGGCGACCAGTTCTGCTGCTGCCCTTAAGAGTTCTGCTTCTCTGGCTGATATGAGGAAAGAAACAAATTTCTGGTATCCTGAGTAAAGTTCAAGCACCATCTAATTCTAATGGCATCTTTGGCACCAAAGAGGCTACCTCCCTGTCTTAAAAATAAAAATGATGGCTATTTCCATGATCATACACAGCTTTAAAATTTATGACCCTCTGCCTACCTTTTAATGTCAATGTACCATGAGTTGTAAATAAATCAGTTAACACTACTCACTGTCAAAAACAGTGGACTTGGTAGATCAGGGCTCTCTGTTTCAGCTACTAGAATATTAGTGAGAATTTTAAAAAGGAAAAAAGTAATTTCCTGTACTTTTTGTAATATGGAGATAAAAAATAATTCCTAAGACTTTTCTTCCTTAAAACTATCTTGAAAGTTAGTCTTAAAGGTAAATTCAAGAAACATCTTTGGAACTAACATAAAACAGTATTTTACTCCTTCACTTTTTTAATTTGTCTATTTCCATGTAGGCATGTTTAATAAATTCTATGTTTCCTGAATTCATAAATCAAGAGAACATGCGTGTCATTTTCATTTGCAGCGAACACCAAGTGCTCACACACTTTCCAATGAAATCTTTACAGTATCTGTGGCTGTGGGGTTACTAGTAATCACTGCAGGTGCCTGTAGGTATGTGGTAAACTGGCTTCTTGGTCACTTGGCTGAAGTTTATTAGCTATTGCTGGTAAGTGATACAGGTCTCCTGAGAATAGAAGCTTGTGCCTTCTTTTTGTCACCTTTTCCCTCTTTTACCACCCTTTCTGCTCCCAGTGATGATGGACTACGCAAAGAGGAAGGTTGATTGTGCTGTCTCAGTGCCACATATGTTTATGGTGAGGAGTGCCTGAAATTGATTTGCAGGAATCTCAGGAGCCTCCATCTTTCCTTGTGTCAGCTCCAGGAAGAGGGCGCTTAAAATCAGTGCCAGCCCAGGGTATCATCCCTACCAGAGATATAACTCAGGTCACAGGAGTGCTTGCTTTTGAGAAAGCATGTCAGTCTAGTGGGATCAAACTAAAGATCTTAAAAGTAGTGTTTCTTATCCAAACTCTTTTGTAGTTAAGCTTTGAGTATATAGGAAAATATATAGTGTAAATGAGTAACTACAGACCAACAGATTAGAACTGAGAGTCAGAAATAAACCCATGCATCCATGGCCAATTATGTGCAACAAGGTTGCTAAGACCATTCAGTGGGGGAAAGAATGGTCTCTTCAACAAATGGTGCTGACACAATTAGATATCCACATACAAAAGAATGAAGTTGGGCTTACGCTTCACACCACATATAAAAATTTACTCAAAGTGAATCAACCATCTAAACGTGGGCACTAAAACTATAAATTTCTTAGAAGAAAACCTAGGGGCAAATCTTCATGGCCTTGGATTTGGCAGTGGATTCTTAGATATGACACTGAAAGCACAGTCAACAACAACAAAAAATAGATAAATTGGGCTTTAAAATTGAAAACTTTATTCATAAAAAGACGTTACTAACAAAGTGAAAAGTCAGCCTACAGAATGGGAGAAAATGTTTGCACATCACATATCTAATAAGGATCTAGTATTCAAAACACAATAGTAATAATCAAATTTTTAAAGGGGCAACAGATTTGAATAGGCATTTCTCCAGAGAAGATATACAGATGACCGACAAGCACATGAATGGACATTTAACGTCATTAGTTATTAGACAAATGAAAATCAAAACAATAGTAAGATACCATTTCACAACCACTAGGATTGCTGTAATAAAAAAAATGCAAAATAAAAAATGATGGCAAAGATAGGAAGAAATTGGAACCCCTTATACATTGCTGGTGGGAATGTAAAATGGTACAGCTGCACTGGAAGACAGGTTGGTGGTTTCTCAAAAAGTTAAACATAGAATTACCATATGACCTAGCAATTCTACTCCTAAGTGTGTATCTTAGTATACGTGCTGCCTAAGTGAGCAGTACTCCTAAGTATATATCCAAAAGAATTGATACAGGTACTCAGAAACTTGTACACAAATGTTAATGGCACTATTCACAGTAGCCAAAGGGGGACAACAACCCAAATGTTCATCAGCAGATGAGTAGAAAAACACTGTGAATATTACTCAACCTTAAAAAAGAATGAAGTACTGATAAATGCTGCAACATGGATGAACTTGTGAACGTAGTAGTATGCTAGATGAAAGAATCCAGACATGAAAGGTCATATATTGTATGATTCCATTTATATGAAAATATCCAGAATAGGTAAATCCATTGAAATAGAAAGCAGATTGCTGGGGCTAAGGGGAGGGGAGAACAGGGAGTGACTGCTTAATGGTTATGGGGTTTTCTTTTGGGGTGATGAAAATGCTTTGGAACTAGACAGAGAGGGTGTTTGCCCAACATTTTGAGTGTACTAAATGTCACTAAGTTGTGCAATTTAAAATAGTTAATTTTGTCTTATGTGAATTTTGGCTCAGTTTTTTAAAAAAGGATAAGTAACTACACTAGTACACAGGGATAATGCTGTAACTGTCAGCATCTTCAAGTACAATGTATTTTGGAAAATGTTTGCTGTAGAGTCAGAGTACTTTATTTCAGGACTATTTAGAGAAAGTTCTCAAAAAACTAGATGCTCTCTTATTTTACCTTGTATGCAGTGGTGTTTGCTTCTGTTATTTGCCTTTTACAGAAAAGCTAACAATGTTTAGCATTCCAGATTGAGGGAATTTTTTTCTTTTATGGATAAAATTTGCATAATGATTTTTGATGAGGAAAAATAAAAAATGTTAGAAGACAACATGATAGAAGAAAAAAATTAAAATTGTTGCAAATGATTGCTGAAGAGTATAATAAAACTTCATAGTGTTGAAGAATCCAGTGTTTAACACAGTATGTAATTTGTCAGCATTGAAAACGTGCTAATCATCTGCCCAACAAAAAAGATGAACAAAGGGATTAGAAGAGCTTTAGTCTCTAGTGCTCCTTTTCAATGAGAGATGGGTAAGTTTAATGTTCATTTGCCATGTATGGTTTAATTAATAGCACTTCAGCTTTTCTCTGCCCCATTTGAGGCTTTACATTTAGGTAAATCCAGCCTCCCTTCAGACTTGCCAGAGTTTCTGTATGTACTTAACTGTTCAAAGGTTATCTTTCAACACTTTCTAAACCATGTTAAGAAATGCTTTATTCATAAATTAGCTTATTTCATGTTTAAAGTCAATAAATGATATGCTGATACTATGTTTGATAAGAGAACATACAATATCAAAATAGGAATTTTAAGTATCTGTCTCTAATGACAATGAAATGCAGCTGGAGGTGAATTGAAAACACACTGCTTCCTTTGGTTATAGCCGTTTTGGTGCTCTTTCTGCCCTCATTAGGAAGAGCTGAGACTTCTACCTGTTCTTTTGCCCCCTGGATTACAAGTTTTCACCTGGCTCAGTGGTGATGATCCATCAATCTCTTAGTCCCATGACCACGGACCATAAAGCACCAGGATATGTAAAATGTTTTCTGAAACCTTTTGTTTTAGGTTAACTTTTAAATTAAATCTCTGCTCTTATTAGTTTAAGAATGATTACAGAATGACAATGAGAGATTACAGCCAACAGTGGATAATAGAGTGGCTGCAAACATAGAGCATTTGAATGAGTCAGAGGGACAAAATATGATTTCTGGTCCACTTCTTTCTTTTATTCTTATGTGAATCATTACCATATTATATACCATGGCCTTTTTCTAGCAACAGACTCTCTTTGGGCATCCAGCCACCACATGATACTATTCCTGAAGGTTCTATTCTTATTCTCTTTCCTTGGCAGAAACACCCCAGGGAGGGAGCCAACTCGAGTTCCCCTTTCCCAATTACCTTCTAACTATTTCTCCTATCCCACGTTCCCAGCTATTCCCCTCAAGGCTTTTCTCTGTCTAATAAGTCCAGATGGGCCCAACCTCCTTATACTTCTACTTTCAGGTTATATTTGTCTTTCTATATCTTTAATGAGCTCTGTTTCACATTTGCCTGTGTTTAAAAATGATTGGGAGAATGCAACGAATGACTTCCCTGTGCAACTTTATTTCTAGAGGGAATACCACTGAATACTGTACACTAGTACAGATCATAATTCATTGTGCCCATGATATCTGCTCTCCATTAATATTTTGTGGGATTGCACTGAGCTTTTTTTTCTCACCTGTGCTATTCTAATAGTCTGTAAGACTATAGACTATGCAGTTATTCTTCAAGATGGTGAATCCTTATTAAATATAGTTTGATTGGAAGTCATATCTGATAAAATATTCTATCACTTTACATATTCAGTAAAATCTCATTACATTGTGATGAATGACTCAATAAATAAAGTCAAAATTTCTATTATTTAACCATAAAATCTTTTTATAATAGAAATATTTTTTCCTTTTGCCTCTTTCTCTTTTAGGTTCTAACCTCAGAATTTATTCTGCTGGCATCCTCAGGCATCATCTACATCCCCTGATCAGACCTTCTTATATACAGTCACCTTATAATGCAGGAGTGTTGCTGGTCCAGTCCCAACCCAGATTATGTCTTAAAACAAAATGGAAACCAAACCTGGTTGTTTACCTACCTTCTAAAACTGGTACCTCATGTTTTCTCTGCAGCTGGACTGAGGATTTAATGAGTTGGGGAAGAGTAGAAAGGATAGATAGGAAGACTGAGGTGCATGTGTAGGATGGTGTAAGCAGCCTGCATGGATCAGCTCTAGCAACGAGCAACAGCTGGCTAGGAAAGCAGTGGGAATGTACCAGCCAGGACAGTATTGTCAGTGGAATTGGAACTTACAAAAGAGTATAAAAGGAGTTCATTTCCTTAGCTCACAATTCATAGGATCAGTTATTAACTTTAGATCATCAAATAGGTCTCATTTTAGTTAACTATTCTTTGAATTCGCTCTAGTCATAGTTTAAGGTAAGGAATGTAGTTTTAGTTTAATGTCACTCCCTTCTCTGTCAACTCGAGCAAGGAGGGTATTCAACCTTAAAATTTTTAGAGTCTTAAGTAGTAATATATTTTTTTAAATTCATTCTGATTTAAGATTATAAAAATCTTCAAAATGTGGTTTTATATTTCTAAGTCTACTATATTTAAATCAGTGTATAAGTTGAAGGGCATTGAAATCAGTATAATTTATGGTTCTTTTTTCATCTCAGCATGAATAACTTCAAATTCAGTGAAGTGTTGTTTGGCTTTTCTTACCCAAATGGTTTACTTATCAGATTCACTTCAATAGTTGCCTATTTTCCCTTTCAGAAATGTCTGTTCTCTCACCAGGAGACTAAAACATTGTGCAGATGTACAGTTGGATACAATGATGCCAATATAATATATGCACTGTTCAATAATTTATTTTGTATCTGGAGTGATGCATCTGTTTCCTTCTTGTGGGAGGGGGTTTGAGCTTCATTTCAATGTCATTTTAGGTACTGGTCCAATTCTTCCATCCAGTTAACCAAAAATGAAAATTTCCATCTGTTCAATTGCCATTCAGAGGAATGTTTTATCTCTGAAGCACATTATGACAACTAAAATTGACAGCATAATCTGTCTGACTTTTTCCTCTTTTATTCCCTCTTCAGATTCTCTTGAGCTTTAACAAGAGAGTATTCTTTTTTTATAGCTGCCTAAGATTATAGAACTTACTTGTTCTTCTCTCTAGTAACTGTAGACCAGTAGAGCATGAATGGCTGTCCACTATTCACTGCTTTATTATGTATTTTTTCTGTCCATTAGTGACCCTACAGGAAACATACTTGTTAGCATGCTATTAACAGAACAATGTAAACATAGCAATCTCTCTTTATAAAAGTAAATGTCTGGCAGTACTGTTTGGCATTCCATTGAACACAGACTCTTTCCGATTGACGTTGGAAGATACTGTTACAGGCTGATTTTTTATTGATCATTCTGTACTTTAGAAAATTGGCTAAGGAGGCCTTTGGAATACACTGTCTCTAAAGTTTTTAACTCTTTACTAAAAGAACTAAGAATATTGCCTCAAATAAGTTTTGTTGCTGAAATGGCAGTAAGATTTCTTCCTGTTATTAATATTTCAATTTAAACTAGTCCCACAAATAAAGCCTTTCTGTTTATGGATCAGGTAAAATTGTTAGGTGCTGTGCAGCAATTAAATAGGGCCTGCCTCTCAAATGAAGGATTGTATCCTTGGAGCATCATGATCAGGTTAAAATAACTAGTTTTTTTGACAATGTACAATAGACATAGCAATACACTAAAACTTCAGCCATGCTGAGCCCCAGAAAAAAACATTATTCTAGACAACTGGGGTTCTTTTTAATGTCTACACTGTTAATAAACATCCTTGATGCCCTGTACCCTTTCTTGTTTTCTTGAAGATATTTTATGATGGTTTACGTTATAATAATGACCACCACTTACTTTTCTATCTTGTAAAGTATTTGTGCCTTCATATCTCTTTTGAAGTGTATTGGGCTGTTTCCATCTATGTTATTTATCCCACAAGTCTATGTTCACTAAGTTTTTCTGTCCTTATTTTTTTTTAATTTTTTTTCTCTTTTTCCGTGCTATTGGCTTACAGATACCCCTTTTACCTTCCTATGTCCTCATGTACCTTCCTGTAGCAAACTTGATTTCCTATGGATCAAATCAATGACCAATGAGATATTATGCTACCCACTGTAAAGAATAACACTTTAAAATTGAAATCAGTGTTTTCTTATGGTACAAAGTCTTTGATAAAATGGATAATCAACTGTAGACTACTCAATGTATGGAGTATTTTAAAAGCTGTGATTGTGAAAGCTATTGGAATATCATATAAGGGAATAAAACAGCACTCTTGAGAGTATTAAACATCAGAACTAAATAATTTCAGGTCTTAGATGTTTCTTAGCTGTAATAATATGAAATTTTATGTTTTTGTATACTTTATGGGGGCTGAGTAAATTTAAATCTAGTATTTGAGGTTCTTGGGATCTTGTGATCCTAGAAATTCTCCTGTTAAACTGTTACGGGTGTCTCAGCTTCCCTGGGAATGCTTTAATTTGTCAGAGTCCACCTTTATGGGCAGTTTTCTTAGAGAAATGTAACTAGGTAGCATTTAAGACATAGTCACATCATTTAAAGGATTATAATTTCTTGTAATCTCAGGACTATAGATGTTTATATTTTGGAAGCATTTTAAACCTTTCTCCTTAATCACCTAGAAGTAAAAGAAAAGAAGAGAGAGAAGAAGTGGAGAGGAAGGGAGGGATGGAAGCAGGGAGGGGGGCAGGGAGAGAGAGAGAGAGAAAGAAAAAAGGAGAGAGAGAAAAGAAGGAAAGGAAACGGAAAGAGGGAAGGAAGGAATGAAAAAATGAAGGAAAAATGAAGAGTTGGAGTCAGGTCCTTGCCTTAGCTCACAGTCTTGTGGGAAAAATAAAAGTAAGAAAAAACTGCTATGAGAGTTCAGAAATTGTATGTCAAACTGTTTCTTTCAATACTGGAGAAAACTGGCTGGGAGGAGCTGAGAGGTAGAGTTGCTGGGGCAAAGATCATGCCGGAAAGCCAAAGGTTTCCTGGGCAGCAGAGGCCGGTGGGCTTGGGATGAAAGAAGCAGGGCAGATGCAAAATCTGGAGAGCGCGGGGGCCGGATGGCCAGTCAGCACCCAGACTGGCAGCATGACCGGTGAAATACCAAGGCTTTCTAAAGTCAACCTCTTCACTCTGCCCAGCCTCTGGATGGAGCTCTTCCCAGTGGTCGGAACCCAAAGACAAAAATCTCAGGAAAAAGAGGAGGGAAAGCATGGAGCCTTAGGAGATAATGAAGAGATGACCAGAGTATCTCCTGACAAAAAACAGGTTAAGAGAACTGGTCTTGTGGTGGTGAAAAACATGAAAATTGTTGGCCTGCACTGTTCTAGTGAAGACTTACACGCTGGGAAAATTGCTCTGATAAAACATGGATCAAGGCTGAAAAACCGTGATCTTTATTTTTCCAGAAAGCCATGTTCTGCTTGTTTGAAAATGATTGTAAATGCTGGAGTAAACCGAATTTCATATTGGCCTTCTGATCCAGAAATAAGTTTGCTTACTGAGGCTTCTAGTTCCGAAGATGCAAAGTTAGATGCCAAAGCAGTGGAAAGATTGAAGTCAAACAGCTGGGCTCATGTGTGTGTCTTACTTCATTCAGCCCCTGGTGTATTACATGGTGCAGTTTGTAGAGGAGACCTCTTACAAATGTGACTTTATTCAAAAAATTTCAAGAACATTGCCGGACACTAACATTGACTTTTATTCTGAATGTAAGCAAGAAAGAATAAAAGAATATGAAATGATATTTTTGGTTTCCAATGAAGAAATGCATAAGCAAATACTGATGACTATAGGTTTGGAGAACCTGTGTGAAAACCCGTACTTTAGCAATCTAAGGCAAAACATGAAGGACATTATCCTCCTTTTGGCCACAGTAGCTTCCAGTCTGCCCAACTTTACACACTACGGGTTTTATTGTCGCAATACTGAACAGATTAATGAAGTTCACAATCAAAGTCTGCCACAAGAAATTGCAAGGCACTGCATGGTTCAGGCCAGGTTATTGGCATATCGAACTGAGGATCATAAAACAGGAGTTGGAGCAGTCATCTGGGCAGAAGGAAAGTCTAGAAGTTGTGATGGGACGGGCGCGATGTACTTCATAGGATGCGGTTATAACGCTTTTCCTGTTGGATCCGAGTATGCTGACTTCCCACACATGGATGACAAACAGAAAGACAGAGAAATAAGGAAATTCTGATACATTGTTCACGCCGAGCAGAATGCCTTGACATTTAGGTGTCAAGAAATAAAACCAGAAGAAAGAAGTATGATTTTTGTGACAAAGTGCCCATGTGATGAATATGTACCTTTAATTAAAGGTGCAGGTATAAAACAGATCTATGCAGGGGATGTAGATGTTGGAAAAAAGAAGGCAGACATCTCTTACATGAGATTTGGGGAACTTGAGGGTGTTAGCAAATTTACATGGCAACTGAATCCATCATGAACTTGTGTTCTTGAGCAAAATGAGCCTGAAAGTAGAGAGACCTGGAAAAAAATTCCATCTTTTTAAAAATTTGTCAAGAAAAAAAAAGTAGGAAAAGAGAAGAAAGAAAAAAATATATGTATCTGATTAAAGAATGTATTCAGTAACAATGTTTGAAGGGGTGAGTTAAGAATTCCGTGTTGTTAGGGAAAGGATACAAAAAGCACTAACTATAAAAAAAAAGAATTAAAAAAAGGATGAATCAATTATGGTAAAATTAAGAACATCTGTTCATCAAAATATACCATTAAAAAAGTACAAAGGCAAGCCATGAAAGAGTAGATATTTGCTGCTTATAATCAAGATGGGGCTTTTAGCCAGGATTTATTGGTCCTAGATCACTAAGGAAGAAGACAGGTGGTGGTTCCAAGTCCTGAGATTGGAAGGAGGGGTCGTGATGGGGAGGGGACAAAAGGAAGGCTTTTGCTTTGCTGGCAGTGTTTTATTTCTTGACCTGGGTGATAATTAAATGTATGTTTGCTTTAAAAAAAAATACTGGAGAAAACTGAAAAACAAAAACAGGCTGTGATTCTTGAAACCAAAGAAAGAAATTTTTTTTATGGAAAAAAGGAGTGGAGTTGGGGACCTATTCTAGAAAGAAGGAATGGTGTGAATTGGTTCTGTACCTACAGATACATACTGTTTTTGTTTGTTATTCTAGTACCTAAGAACTTACAGTATGAAATCTAAATGTTGTTTTATTTAGTAAATATACATTGATAGCATGTTTTACACATACCAGTGTACTAGGGGATATGGAAGACTTGAGAATAAGTCACATCCAATCTTGTCTTCACAAGCTGTCTGACATAGTTGACAAACTCTAAGGATGGGCACCCAATCAGACCTGGGTTTGAATCCTAGCTCAATCACTCAGTAATTGTATTATTCACTCACAAATATTTATTGAGCACCTACTATGTGCCAGATATTATTCTAAGTGCTGGAATACTGTGGTAAGCAAGATATAAAAGATACATGCTATCTCATGGCATTCTAATATTTTCTGCACCTTTATTGAGATATAATTGACATACAGCATTGTGTGAGTCCAATGTGTACAACATGATGATTTGAGATATGTATGTATTGGAAAATGATTACCAAAGTAGGATTAGTTAACGTCTCCATCACCTCATCTAATTACCTTTTTATTATTATTTTTTTTCGTGGTGAGAACATTTAAGACCTACTCCCTTACCAATTTTCAAGTATATAATACAGTATTACTAACTACAGTCACCATGCAGTACATTAGGTTTCCACCATGTATACATCTTACAACTGGAGATTTATATTTTAACCAGCATCTTCCCATTTCCCCATCCTCTCCTCCCTGGGAGTCACCATTCTACTGTTTCTATGAGTCTGGCTTTTTTAGATTCCACATGTAAGTGAGGTCATGCAGTATTTGTCTGTCCCTGCCTGACTTACTTCACTTAGCATAATGCCTTCAAGGACCATCGATGTTGCAAATAGCAGGATTTCCTCCTTCTTGTGGCTGAATAATATTCCATTGAATGAATATACCACATCTCCTTTCTTCATTCATCTGTTGATGCACACTTAAAATTGTTTCCATATATTGGTTAATGCTGCAGTGAACATGGGTGTATAGAAAGGTCTTTGAGATACTGACTTCATTTCCTTTGGATATATATACAGAAGTAGAATTGCTGGATTATATAGCATCTATTTTTAATTTTTTGAGGAACCTCCATACTGTTTTCTGTTGGGGCTACACCAATTTACATTCCCACCAACAGTGCACAATGGTTCCCTTTTCTCCACATACTTGCCAACATCCTTTTTGACAGTAACTGGTGTGAGATGTCATGGCATTCTAATTTTAGAAGAAGGAGACAGAAAATAAATGAATTGATAAATAATATTCTATCAGGTAATGAGAAATGCTTTGAAGAAATGAACTGGGATATGTGATAAACAAGATAGGGGCAGGAACATGTGGATTTTGCTTTCAATTGAAGGACCAGGAAAGTAGGAGTGGTTTTTCTGTACCTGAAACAGAAAGAACACTTCTGGTTGGACTCTAGTGAGCAAAGGGGAGAGTAATATGAAATAAGATCAGACATAGTCTGAGGCAAGATCAAATGGGACAGGTTCATTATAGTAATGAGTTTGGGTTTTGTTTGAGTTATATTTGGAAGCTATTGAAAGATTTTAAGCAAGTTTCCCTGCTTAAAATATAATGGTATAATGTGATTTGCCTTTTAGCCTTTTAATTTTTTTAAAAGCCTTTTTGTTTTGTTTTATAAAATTTGATGTCCAAAATGGAAGTAGAGAATGAGTTATACCATATGACTTTGCTGGTTAATCTAGAAAGCAAAGAATACAAAATAAAAATGATATTGGCTGGTAATCTCAATGATAAGAGTATCTTTCTTCCCTATTAGACTGAGTGTTCCTCAAAGATAGATGTTACATCTTATTGATTTTTTGTCCCCAGCCCCTTATCATGGTAACTGGCACTTTTACAGGCAAAATCACAACATGCCTGTGGAAAAACACATAGGGTCTGAGTGATCAAGTACCACCAACCACAGAGAGAGACATTCAAAGAACTGTTTCAGATCAAAGACAAATACATAAAAAGTTAAAGCTTTTCTGAGGTAAGGTGGGTTACCCATAGTACTGAACCCCAAATAGTCCAGTCAAGTCCCTAGGCCACCCTTATTCCAGACACTGAAATGGTAATCCTATGTGGCTATAAAATATCCTTTGCTTCAATAGGACTTCTGCATTTATTCTTTTAGTTAGAAAACTTTATATAACACATGATTGTTCATTCCTGTGGTTGTGTCTAGAGAGTGTATTGGAGCGTGAATATTACCATCTAGTTAGTTCATATTGTAATAGAAACATGAACAATTCCTATCAGATATTTCATGGGACCTCAGACTCAGCATTTAAAACTGAGACTATTCACTTCCTCAAGGAAGAAAAACAAAACAACAGTAACAAATTGCTTCTCTTTTAGTATGATCTGTCTTAGCAAATGATGCCTATCCTGGATCTAGATATCCAAGTCAGAAACCTGAGAGTCAGTTTTAGTTTTAGTTTTAGTTTTAGTAAGGATGCCCTTACTCCCGGCATCCCTTCAGTTACCAGGCCTGCCAATTTTACTTTCTAAATAGCTCTTGAAGGGGAAGGCCTTCCCCTGCTCTCTGCCATTCGTACCTCCACCCTCCGCTAGGCCTCTGCTGCTTCTCTCCTCAACTACAACTGCCTCTTGATTTTCTGCCTCCAACCTTGTTCTCCTCTAATTCAGGCTTTACACTATAGTCTTACTGACATTTCTCCATTTCAGATCTGATTCAATCACTGTGTTACTGTAATCAGTGACTTCATACCACCCTAGGATTTAGTCCAAGCTGCTGAACTTAGGAAGCATTTCACAGGGGCAGGCCTGCCTGTCTGACAAGCAGCATCTCACTGCACTCCTCCCCTTGCTCTCTACCATAGCCCTCAGCCAACTAGAGGTTTTTCAGCTCCTTCTCTGTGTATCATGCCAGGCCTTTATACACATTTCCCTCACCTCTAATTACCTTCCCCCTCTCTCCTTTCTGACTCTAACCTTTCCATCAGGTAACGACTCATCCTTTACTTTTCATTTAAATATATCTTCCCCAAAGAGATCTTCCTTACTTTCTGGACCAGGTTAAAATCCTTTGTTCATCATTGTTATTATATCTTATTGTAGTGGTTGCTTTTCACTGTGGGTCTCCTGTGTCTGGTGCTGCTTTTAACCTCCCATTAGACATTTATTCCTTCTTCCTTAATAATAAAAATTCTTATTTTTAGTTGGGCGCATTGCTGCATAGCAATGACTGCATTCTCTCTTTTCCTTTACAGTTGCATTTGCCTTATGATTAATGAGGTAAGTTGAGTGTGACTTCCTGAAAGTATCATTAAAGGGGACACATGCTCTTCTTTTCCCCTTACCTTTCCTCCTTCTGCTAACTGGTTCTTGAGTATCCCTACTGGGTCATGAAGTGGCAATAGAGCAGCCAGGTAGAAGGGGCCTAGACTCCTTATGTCCGTAGATTGCTGCCATGTCAGCCGGGACTCCTGACATTCCATGTTTCCTTAATGTGAGAGAAAAATAAGCTTCCATCTTGTTTTAAGCTAGTGTTATTTACTTACTTCAGTGTGTATTTTTAATCTGATGTAACCTCTCTTTGTATGAACTTCTTCTTGTGTTTGGGTAATTCTGTGAGCCTTACTAGGAGGTAGAGCCCTCCTCCCATAGTTGAAGAGCTGGATAATTACTCTCCCAGCTTCCATTGTAGCTGGGATATGATGTTTCATCTAGACTTAACCAATTGAAGTGCCTGTGTCACTTTTGAATTCACAAATTAGTGATACAAACAAATAGAGGCAGTGTCAAATTCTTCCTGGCAGTAGGACTTTTGGGGGTGGGCAGCAATAGAACATTCAGGTTGGAGGTGCTGTCCATGGTTTAGGGCCAGTGAGATGCCATCTGTAGCAGCTGATGCTTGGTGATGGCAGCAGTAAGGTCTTCACTGGGCTACTTCTGTGGCATCATTTTCCATGCTTCCCTCCTTCATTACACAGTTTCTGAGCCTGTTTCTTTAGCATGCCAACAATTCTGTGAACTATTTAACATTTTCTTTTTGATTGAGACTAAGCTAAGGTTCCTATTGCATGGAGTTAAAATCCTTTGCTGATATAGTCAACACTGGTCTTCCCTAGCAGATTATAAATGCTAAAAGGATTGTCTTCTCATCAGTGTATCCCCACAGTGCCTAGCATCTCAATGTATCCTAGCTTAGTGCCTTACACATTGAATAGGTGCTCAGTATTTTTTTTTTTTTAGTAAATGAGGAATCCATGCATCTGATCTCAACTCTATTACCTACCCCAGTAATTTCACTTTAGCTTTATTAATCTACTGAAGCTGCTCTCAGTAAGTTCACTACTGATACTCTGCTTTCCAAATCCAGTGTATACTTTTCACTCTAACTTGATCAACTTCTTTAAAGCTTTGATCACACTATTCCTTCCTGGTTCTCATTTTACCATTATGACTATTTTCTTTCAGGTTGCTGAAGCTATTCCTCACTCTCTGCCAGCTGTTATATTTTAGTGTTCCCCCGGAATTCTTCCCCCCAGTAGCTCTCCTGTTCCTGTGCCATCAGTTACCATACATGATGATGACTTTCAAAAGTTACCTTCTACACAGACCTCTCTTTTGAGCTTCAAACACTGTATCCAGCTGCCTACTCAGTATCTCCATCTGGATAGCCTACAGACCTCTCAAACTCAGTGTATAGCCTACATGTCTAAAATTAAACAAATTTTACTGTCCTTCCACAATGGACAGATAATATAGATATGGCTATTAAAATCATTTGCTTAATATAATTCTCAACAGATTAACTGAAATTAAGTTAATATGCGTGTGTAAATTCACAGTTAAGATTTATTCTCAGATATTTTTCTTTCTTTAGTCTAGTACTTTGTTTTTCTGTAAATGTACAATTAAGACTATAATTTCCAAAATTCTGTTTAGTATCAGGACTTTACTACTGAATGCAGACACAAGTAATAATATACATTAGTATTGCATGTTGAATAGGCCTAAACTGTAGAATACATTTGCATCTGTATTTCTCTGCTTTGAGGAATCATTTCAGTTACATTTTAAACAATTTTAATTTGCCATTTTTATATAATAGAATTTTTAATCTTTTCAAAGTAGAATGAATATCTTAGCTTGCAGAAAAACATGATATAAAACGTAGGAAAAAAATGGAACATAGTAATTGAAAAAGTAGTCAAACTAAGTCACATTTATTTCTTATATAAAAATTTCACCTATAATCTCACTTATTCACTTTGACATTTTCAATTAAGTGTTTTGAAAATTATAATAATAATTTGCTTTAACCAAATTTATATCGTGCCTGAACTGTCTTAAGTAGCAATCATGTAAGTAGCATCACACAGCAATTTCAGTTGGAAACCTCTTCAGTTTGGTTACCTTGTAAGAAAAACATCTTCATATTGGGGAATTATATGCCACATAAGCAAATAAAATGGATTGTTAATGTTGCAAACATTCAAACAGAGAAGTTGAGGAAATTATTGAAATTTGCAGAGTAGGTTTTTATATTTAATCACCCCCAGAAAACAGTTGATGCAAAAATATGTTAGCGCAATTTTGTTAATTTGAAACCCTTAAGGTTAATTAGATTTTTTTCAAACATTTAATTTATGGAAGAACAGTAGTTTCTTTTGGATTTTAATTTTGTTTGATGTCTTTTGTTCTAAAGTACATAAAAAGAAATTTTTCCTTGTATAATAATTTCTTTCAACTTCCTTAAAATATTTTGAGTTCCCTTTGTTGATACATGATAAAATGCTTTATGTGTTGTATACTTGGAATATATTAAAACTAATGGATTTATTTCTGTTATTCTTTTCTATTAGACATTTACTTGAATGTTTGAAGATTCTGAATAAAGCCAGTTTTTAAGTTAATTGCTGTGAATCATATGACATTGAATATACTTATACAGTCTTGTGTTCTATGGACTGTTGCTATGCATCACTGGAGCCTAGCCAAGATATCTTTTGATTCTGATTGTTCCCAAGTTTATCTCTTCCTTTTGTAGAGTTAGGAATTCATGAGAGTAAAATCAGCATTCAAAGGAGAAATAGAAAAACAAAGATAGAAATTTGAAAATGTACCGAAAATTTTTGGTGAGGTTTATATAATTCATGTATGTGTCATGTACAAAGCATCTTTATAGGTATTCTAACTGTTTTATACAACTGATACTGGAATAGTTCCTATTGCAGATTGTTTAGTTTGATTGAAAGCCATTTTTTAAGTTTTATTTTAGCATAATTGTATTCTTGTTTGAGGCTATTTTAGAAATACCAAAGGTGATTAACTTCCTATTATTGTTATTTACCCATATAGCAGACCATGGGTTTTACAAGTTTAGGATAATGTTAAACTCTTACCACCTACAGGGAGACGAAAATTTCTTTTGTATATGTTTAATATTTATTGAACACCCATGATACAGACATTAAATAAGAGTGTGGATTCTTCGTTTCTTTTTAAGTTTCTTGTTCATTACCTATTGAGATCACACTGAAGTAAAAAACAGCTCTCATAAGCAAGGTTAACTTTTAGGACATTTTCTGACTTTGTTCGGAAAGAGACATGCTTAGGTATGAGCTCCTATTAATTCTGAAAGTGTGTACTACTAATGGTAGAATTTTTTTTAATTGAGTAACTGAACCAGTATATATTTACCTGATATACTATTTTTAATTATATTTAAAATATTACTAAATATAATACCCAATATCTTGAAATATAGGAGAGTCATGGAAACAAATAGATTGTTTAAATATTTCTTGGCCTTCTCCAGTATTCAAAAATCTTTCCACATTACTGCCCAGAAAATTCTACTTCAGAATAGCAGTCATGCTGTAAATTTCCAAGCTTCTGTTTAAAGGATGATTTAAAATCTGAAGGGAAGATGTTAAACAACAACAATAATTATGAATTATATTTTAATAATTAAATGGATCGCTAATAGGATTTTTTAATGATTCATACAGGAGTAAAAATAATTCACTTTTTAGAAAATGACAAAAGGCAGCAGAGGTAGGGAGTGGGATGCTATCTAAGTTGGAGATGCAAAAGGCTGAAATTACATAACTTTATATTGGGGGAAATAGGACTAATTTCAATGAAATACTGTTGGCTGATTGCTGTGGTTGCATGTGTATTGAAATTATAATAATGACATTTCTGGTAGGTGGCAACCAAGTAGCTTAAAATCTGGTAGCAAATACCTATGAAGTAGGAAAACTATGGATTAACTGTCAGGAGGGAATTTGAAGCTTTGTTCTTTTCTGACTCATTTTACATTCTACTGCAGTAATATATTCTATCTTGAAGTGGTGTATTTCTTAAGGTGGAGATAAATGCTTGAGCAGTTACCATGGTTTCCCCTGCTGTCATGGTAGGAGTCTCTGGGACAGTTCTCTTCCCAGAGCTGGAGGATTCCAGATAAAATGCTACTTTGGTTTTTAATCATCTAAATGTCACCTAAAGTGACTGAAGCTTATAGTTTTAGATAGGAACCCGATTTGTGAATCTAGATTATAATAAAGTAGTCTTGAGTTTAGGGGCCAGCGCTATGTTGGAAAGGTAAAGAGTAACATTGACTCTTAAGTGTATGTTTTTTAAGGGATTGGTAGGTTGCTATGCCTGGGTATCCTGTACCTCTCACTGCACCTCTGATGTATCTGGAATGTCTAGCCCCTGAGTACCTAGACACTCTTGAGAACTGTCAGCACTATCCCAAAGAAAGTACTTAACTTTCTCCTCTTTATCACTCTTTTGTAGCTTAGGGGCTAAACATTTGCCTCAGATCATAAATATCTTCTTTCCTCTATTTTTAGTTTTCCTTTTTTGACTCCTTCTCTAATGAGTTAAGCATGAGACAGCCTACAATAAATTGTAGGTTCCATAAGAATTGACTATGTCCTAATGAAATTATTTTGGAATAGCACAAATTCATATTAATGGTATGTTAACAGTTGTATAAGAGCAAAATAAAAACCTCATACTCAGAGAGTTAAGCAAGGAAGTCCTTTCTGTATGAAAGTAGTTTAAATTAAAAATCTTTGTAGAAATTTTGAACTAAAATGTAATCAAATAGATCATTGATTTGGGTTTTGTTTGGGCATACTGATAATTTGTTGTAAGTTGACTTCTGCTAATTCAGATAACTACAGATTTTTTGGACTAAAATAGATGTGTGATTTTATGTGAAATTTCACGAATAGTATTCACAGGTGTTTCTGAGGTATACTGGAGCCAGCTTGCACTTAAGAGAACTGACTGTTAACTTTTCAGGAATTTTGTGTGCTGGTTTTCAACACAGACATTATTAAAAATGGAATCATGTAAGTGTATAATTAAGTTATATTAAAAACAAAGATAATAAATACTTAAAATTAACAGCTTTATAATTAATTGACTACCTTTTACTATTATCTATGATCTTGAGGTTATTTGTGCCTATTGTGTCTTAATGGTAAAAATACTATATAATGGTGGGGTACTATACATCTCTTAAAACTCTGTATTCAGTGACATCATGTTAGTAGCTTGAACTTGGCCATGGTGGAGTATTTATACCACAGAAATTGGCACATGCTGCAAATCAGGGCTTGATATATTGTTTTGTTGGTTTTCTCCACTTAAAGTAATAGAAGTAATGTAAATAAATGCATAGTGTGCCTATAGTTGTTATATTGTGAATTGCATAAAAATTGAGGAAATATTCTTTCAATATATTTTTTTAAAAACCCTACAATCCAATCAACATTGATGGAATTATACCCAGAGAGCTGGTTGTTAAATATTTGCCAGCACACCACTGGTTTAAATTCATCAAGTTTGTTAATTTTTTAATTGATAAATTAGGATTTAACAGAAATGCTTTAAATTTAAGCTGCACAAATGGCATAAAATATATTTTTATTCATCCAATATCAGTTACTACTCAGAACATAAGATGTATTTGTGCATTTATGACAAAAAGCTAGCCTGTAGTTTTCTGAAATTTTAATATCCTCAACAATTTCTGTATTAGAAGTTCCGTGAGTGAATGAGCAAAGTAACAGAAACTTTAAAAATGATGACAACAAAACATGAGTCGTATCCTGGCGATTCTGATTCCATAGGTTTATGGATGGCCTAAGCACCTGCATTTTACAAACCTCCCCTAGTTGTACCAGTCATCACTAAGGCTTAGGAATCACTGTATGACATAATTTCCAATGCCTTTTTGCATGCTTGATGACCTCTACTTGAAACAAGTAAAATTTAAAAAGGTAGAAGGAAGTTCAGCAAACTTTGTGCTGTTCATCTCTTGAGTTTAATGACACTGTTGCATATTTCATATTGGTACTACTAGAATACCATGAGCAGAATACTGTGAAGATCTTTTTAGTTTATCACAGAGTAAGTTTTATCCAAATAAAGTGTCCATACACACAAAAAGAGTCTGAAGATTTGTTTTCTTGTCCTGATTCTGTCATTTTGGGATTCTGTTACCTTGAATGTGTAATTCTCATTCTCTTTAAAACCCTCCATTTCCTCATCTATAAGGAGATTATACATACTAGGTAATCTTTAAGAGAGAAAAGATGATTGATCAAAATATTACCTTTCATTCATAGGGATTTATTTTTCAGTGTTGGTTCTGAGTCCACTGAATTTCTTAACCCACAAAGAAAATTAGAGTAATTACAATTTATCACTTCTTTCTTTCTCTGTATGATGTGGGTAATAATAGTATGAATCACCATAGTGTTATTTTGGAGTTTTGGTAAGTACATTTGTTAGCATTTAAAGAAATTTCTGGCACAAAGTATGTGCTATGTAACTATTAGCTGCTATTCTATCTTCCTCCTCTTTTCCTTCTCTTCCCCTTTCCCCTTACTTGTCCTGCCTCTGCTTCTTCCCCTGCTCTATCTTACTCTTCATTTTCTGTTCCTTTCTTTTTCCTGGAGGGTTGATGGTGAGGGATACCAGTTCATCCTAAACTACCACCCTTTTCCTTCTTTGCAAGTAGAGTATTAAGAAATATTCTTTAAAAGTGCAGTGTACTTCAAGAAGTTTGTAACAGATTAAGGAGAACTTTAAAATATCTTTGAAAGACTTCTTTTTCCACAATAAGACAGACGAAAACCTGAAAATCTCTTCCACTACGAAATATTTAGTAGGGCTAAATAAAATATAACTTTTAAAAAATGTCCAGCTGAGATACACATATATGTATTTTTTAAATAAGTGATTTTTACATAGACTGTCATAAATGAGATTAGCTTTATTTTTCCTTTCTTGTACTGGCCTCCTATAGTTTTGGTATCGTGTTATGCTAGCCTCTTAAAAAGAACTGAAGCGTTTTTCCTCTTTCTCTCTTCCTTAGAACAGATTGTATGAGAAAGGGTTACTTGTTCCTGTGTGTCCTGGAAAGTATACCTGTTAGACTTTCTGAGCTCATTGGTGTTTTTTACAAGCAGATTTTTGACAATGAATTTAATTTCTTTAGTAGTTGCAGGTTTTATTTAGTTTTTCCAATTCTTTTTTGATCCATTCTTATAATTTATGTATTTTGGAAAATTGTTCAGTTTAAGTTTTCAAAGTTTTTGGCATGAAATTGTTTATAATATTTTCTTATATTTTTACACATATTTGTATGTATTTAAAATTGTTTATTTATACCACCCCTCTTAAAACTTGACTAATTAATACAAAATTTGTCTATAATTTTTTGGAGACCCAGCTTTCAATTTTGTAGTTTCTTATTGCTTATTTATTTTGTATTTCATTAAACATTAGTTCTCTTCTTGTTATGTTATTCATTACCTTCTTTTTGTTTTTCCCTCCTGCTGGTGTTATTTTTATAATTTCTTAAATTAAATTTTAGATCATCAATTTTTAGCTTTTTTGTTTTTTGATATAAACATTTAAGGCTATACATTTTTCTAAAAATAATGATTTGGATACATCTCTCAATACTTGGTGCATTATACTGTGCTTGTCTGATAGTTTTAACTGTTTTATGATTTTCATTGTGAGTTCTTCTTTGACCCATTAATTTTTTTGAAGTTCTCAAATGTATTAGGACACTTAGTTTGGTGCTCTTTCTATTGCTGATACCTCATTTCTAACTTTTTGGCACAGTGTTAATTTCCTATTGCTGCTGTAACAAATTACTACAACTTCGGTGGCTTTAAAACAATACAGATTTATTTTCTTACAGTTCTGAAGGTCAGAAGTCCAAAATCAGTCTCTCTGGAATAAGATCAAGATGTTAGCAGGACAGTGTTCCTTCTGGTGGCTCTAGGGAAGAATCTGTTTTCTTGCTTTTTTTGGTGTTTAGTAATCATCTGCATTTCTTGGCCTGTGACTCCTTCCTCCATCTTAATATCTCTCTCTGATCCTTACACCTCTGCTTCTGTCCTCATATCTTCTTCTCTTACTCTGACCCTCCTACATCCTTATCACCCTTGTGATTACATTGAATCTTCCAGGTAATCTAGGATAATCTCCCCATCTCAAAGCTCTTAATTTAGTCACGCCCACAAGTCCTTTTTGCCATATAAGGTAACAGATTCCAGAGGTTAGTACATGGACGTCTACCCTGGGAGCATTGTTCTGCTTATCACAGGCACTGTGTTTAGAGTATGTTCATGTGACATATTCTCTTTGGCATTTGCTGAGACTGTCTTTGTAGCCTAGTGCATCATTAAATTTTATTAAGATTCCATATGTGCTTAAAAAGAACCTAGTTGTGGATATGTAGTTTTCTACAAGAGCGTATTTACAAGATCAAGCTTGTTATATATGTGTCCAAATTTTCTGAAGCTTTACTGATTTTTATTTCTTTAGTGGATTATGGGAGAAGTATGTTAAGATTTCCCAATTTTTTTCAATATTAGCACAGTCAGCTTATAGTCTATCAATTTTTGCTTTATGTATCTTGAGACAATGTTGGCAGGTATGTTTACTTCAGGGTTGTTTTACATTCCAGTAAATTTTCCCTTTTATCATTAAGTAATGGCCCTTTCAAAATCCATTAATGCTTTTGTCTATGTTAATTCTGCCTATACTGGCTTTATTTTGGATAATATTTATCTGGTATATCTTTTCTTTATCCTTTTTCCCCCTTTTTTCTATGTTTTAATGTTTTAGGTAAATATCTTTTAAACAACATATGAATAGTTTTAGATGTTCTGAGATTTTTTTCAGTCTTTTAATATGTGAATGCAACCTAGTCATTATTTTATATTTTATGATAAATTTGGACTTCTTATTCATTTGTTCTCTTAATCATGCTTTTACTTTCTTATATCTTTACCAACTCTCTCTGATAGACATATTTTTCCAAGTTACTTCCCCTCCCTAATCTTTCCCCTTTTACTGTTTTGGATGTTGTACATTCTGTTTCTCTTCCTCAGTGTACTATTAGGTGTGTAACATGCATGTTTGACTTAACGGAGTCTGAAGTTAATATGTCTTTTGAGCTTCTTCAAAATAAAATAAAGACCTTGTAATTTCACTTTGAATACCATCCTCTTTTGCACCTTCCTTGTATTCTCTAGCATTTTTGTTTCCCTTAGTTTTTAAATGCTCTCCATATTAAACAGGGTTATCCAGAGAAACAGAACCAACAGGAGAGAGATTTATTTTAAGGAATTGGTTCATATAGTTGTGAATGCTCAGTAAATCCAAAATCTGCAGAGGCCAGCAAGCTGGAGACCCAGGGATAAGTTACAGTTCAAATCCAAAGGCAGTCTGTTGGCAGAATTTCTTCTTGCTTTTGGGTGGAGTCAGTCTTTATTATGTCTTCAACTCGTTGGATGAGGTTCACTCATATTTTGGAAAATAATCTGCTTTGCTCAAATTCTACCAATTTAAATGTTAACCTCATCCAAAAATGTACCTTCACCAAAATATTGAGAATGACCAAATACCTGGACACCATGGCTAGTCACATTGACACATTAAAATTAACCATCACACTCTCCAGATTACTCAGTTTCATTAGTACTCTTGTTATGATTCTGTGCTTTATGCTGTACACCAGAAATTGACACAACATTGTAAATTGACTATACTTCAATTAAAAAAAAAGATTCTCTGCCTATTTAGCTTTACCAAAATGTTTGCCAGTATCTGTTCACATAGTTTATTCTTGCATTTCACTTTCCTTTCTTGTTCAGTTATCTTTCTTTAATGGTTCTTTCCTGTGAGTCCATGGAAAATAAAGTCTCAATTTTCATTTTTCTGAAAATGTCTTCATTTTGACCTCAAACTGGAGTGATGGTCTAGCTGGGTTAAGAATTCTTGGTTAGCATGTCTAACCCCGCCCCTTTTTTCTGACTGTTCTTAAGATCCTTTCTTTGTCTTTGATGTTCTATGTTTTCATTATAGTTTATTGAGGTATGGATTTTTTCTTATTACTTCTGATTTTGTCATTCCTGGATGTTGGAAGGGGCTTATATGGCTCATTAGTTTTGGAAACTGTCAGCTATTATCTTTTTAATATTGCATCCTTCTCCCCCTTTTTTCCAGCATTTCATTCTGAAATGACTATTAGAGATATGGTTTGTCTTCTATCCTCTGTATCCCTTAAGGTTTTATTTTTTTAATCAATGATTGTTTATTCATTATGTTTCTCTTTGGTTCTTTTAAAAATATTTTAGTTCTTTTTCCATATGACCAGTTTTTTCATTGTTTTTTCTCTTCTTTTTAAAATCTGTAAACATTCTTACTGTTTTAGTCATCTTCACATTATTCTGTTTGTAGTTTTTGGAGGCTTTTTTGTTTCTTTATTTCACCAGCAAAAACTCTCACCTCATGGTGGCTTCTTCAAGTTGTAATTTTTTATTATGAGCTCATCTTTAGTAAGGATTATTTCTCCTGTGGATATCTAGTGTAGTATAGGAGTATCCCTGTGGGGTTCTTTACACTTATGTCTTCTGGACCCTTAAAGATTTCAGAGATCTAGCTAGATTTTATGTTATTTTTAAATTTATAATATTCATTCTATGCAGTTGTATAAATTTGAAATGCTCACAGACATGTGATACTCCTCTGGAGTTTTTGATTTCTTACTGGTAACTTTTTTCCTCTTCATCCAAGGCCTCAAAGTAATGACTGGCTTCTTTACTCCTTCTCAAAGTTCATGAGGCAGAGTTTTTTTTTATACTTTTTCATGAGTAGCACAGCTCTTTGGTGCTGTTTTATGCAGATGTCACAGAAACTTAGGTCTCCTCTCCTTCTCACCACCTCACTTCACAGGAGATTTTCAAACTATATATCCAGGCCCTCAGCCCTTAGGACGTAGAGCTGAATCTGAAACCATCTCATCTCAACCTTAGAGCTCTGGCTTTGATGTCTGTTTTCAGTACTTGAGGAACTTCTCTTTCTTTAATTTTTTAATTGTTAGCAATGTATTATTTTTCAAATATTTTATCCATCACTTATATATGTTTGTAGCAGGAAGGAAGCCCCCACGTATCAGCTTGGACTACCATGTTATAAGAATTGTCTGTATTTTTTTTTTAATGTGAAGAAATTTGATTGAATCCTAATGTTTTCATGCTTTAAGAATGTTGATTGATTTTCTATATTAATATTTTTTAAATGTATTTTAAAATTATTATAACTTTTTTTCTTCTAGTGGTGTTTTTTAAAATTTTTTCTGTAAGTGTCTATACATAAATATTCAATAAATGTTTTCTAAGAGAAAATAAGTTGATATGTAGTTTGTATCAAATAGTGTTCCTGATGATTTTAATTAGATTATTAATTGGCTTTGAGACTCCTGAATATTAGAGTTAGACCTAAAGACCATGTCAAACTATAAAATGGTGATGATAATAACAGCTTCAAATACATAAAAGCCACTTAATTCTCATGCTAATCTTATCATTATTTAGAATTATTACCACTATTTTGCTGATGAGGTAATTGAGACATAGAGAAAGTAACTTGACTGAAATCACATGGCCAGCAGGTAGCAGAGCTGAATTTGAACTGAATCTGTCTCCAGAGGTCTGTATTCTTAATCATTATACTTTAACTTTTATATCCCTTTGAGAAAAACCATTCATTATTGTTATACCCCTGTTTAAAATCCTTCAGGAGACCCCCACTGCCTTCTGCATAATGTTTAAATAAATACTTTAACATGACATTCATAGCTTTTCATGACCTTATTCTACCCTACCCTGTTTTACCACTTCATATATCAGCCCTGCTCTCTACCTCCAATTACTAACAGTTTTCCAAAGGCACCATGCTATTTCATGCTTCCATGTTTGTTTGTTTGTTTGTTTGTTTGTTTTTATTATATTCTGCCCTCTGGCTGGAATGTGTCTTACTTCTGTTTCTCTCCTGGCTGACTCCCATATGTCCTTAGACACTATGAATGTTTCTGAAAGCTTCCATAACCGCTCATGAGATAGTTGTCTCTCTCAGTGCTCTCCTGAATTTTCCTCTCTTCATGTACCAGTTTATAACACTTATTTCGGTATGTTTTAATAATAATCTTCTTCTCTTTCAACTAGACTAACCTCCTGAGGTAAAGGACTGTTCTGCATATCTCTGTGTCCCTATGGCCTGGTAAAAATTACCTGGCACATAGGAGATATTCAGTAAATGTTGAAAGAATGAATGATTGTCATTTCATTACTTGTTTTACAGACCACACATAAAGTTTGCTTACTGCAGTGTCTTGTTGAATTTTTAAATAGGGTTGTGAATTATTTTGTTAATGACGTTAATGAAAAGATGTCTGAAAGAACAAGACATTGCTCTCTCAGAATGCGAGGCACTAATGAGTTGCTTAAGGTATCTTTTTTAAACATAATATTTTTGTTTATTTAGTTGTAAAATAATATAGGCTCCTCGTTATTTAAAAGCAATTGTAATTAGCTAGTCAGTTTAAAATGATTCTTTGGTGAAAAAAATTAAACTCAATTGGTAGTATATATCAAGAAGAATGCCTAGTCTAGCTATTACAATTCTTTGTTTTAATATTTAATGAAAATATTTAATGAAAATATATCTCATTAAACTTGAAGTTACTAGTAATTATTTTATAACTACATTTCATTTATGTACTATCTTGTCATTGTATATAGATATATTTTATCAAAGCTTATAGCATTATTTACCACCAAATACAGTGGAAAGAAAGAAAAAGACAACCATGCAGAACAAGTAAATCTCCTGAGGAAAAAAACCTTTTCAAACATATAAAATATATTAATGGTTTTTATATCCTCATTTTCCTATAATTGTATAGGAAATTTAATTGTTTAATTTGGGAGGAAATATTTTGTTTTCATGGCTTTTAAAAAATATTTAACTCTAACTAGCTTGAAGGACTAAGAAGAGAAAATTAGTTATTTCAGCCTGATAGGCAGTGTATCTGGGCTAGCACTATTTTGCTGCAGCTGAAATTCAAACATGAGGAAATTGCAGAAATTTACAATTCAATGTGTGTTTCATCAGGGAGAAATCCACAGATTGTTTTGACACTCAGTTAGAAATTCAGCATGAAGATGGACGTCTCATGAAATTTGCAGCTGCTGATTGAATTTATATTTCCATAAAGGCCATCAACAGTAGCAGCCTGCAGGGAAAGGGAGAGGGGAGAAATGACAAAAATTGTGAGGCTAGCATTTTCCCTCGGTGTTATAGTGGCAAATTACTGGTAATAAGGGTTTACACTGACCAGGATTAAAGAAAAATATGGACAGCCAGAAGGAAAGGACTTCTCAGTTTAATTGATTTTAACTAAATATGTCTACATTTGATATCTAAATGTATGTTTAGTCATATGTAGAAAATGTAATGTGTACCTGAAAGTCAGTGTATTCATCTTTACTATTTAAACAGGAAAAATAAGGTAGTTCTTGAAGTTATAGAAGGTTTTATTGTGTAGGTTATTTTCATAGAGCCTTTCAAGATAAAAGATGAGTATTGTAGGAACAGAGGACAAGCTTGTTCTTTATGGGATTAAAAAATCATTTCATGTTCTTACAAGTAACATACAATTCACTTTTTGAGAATACCATCTCATTATTTTAAATATTAAAAAAATTTTTGAACAGACAGCCAAGTAACAATCACAGATAACAAGTTGCCTTTTCAAGGAAATTATTTCATTCTCATTTTAAAGTGTTATTTTTTTAAAGCAAAATTGACAAAAAGTTATTTCTTTTGTTTAATGCTTATCTGGTGGAGATTTCATATTGTACAAGATTTTTAAATATTCATGGTTTGTAGGTGAACTAAGACTTAAGAATGTGTTCATTGTTCCTGCAGAGTTCTTTGTCTCTGTGGACAGTGTGTGCTTTAACTACAGCAGGATGCCCTCAGATGGCTTTATTTGAAAATTAGTATTTGTGTAACTGTAGGTGAAAATAGTATCCTTACTATGAAAACAATTACATTTTGTTTAAAATTATATAATCTAAACATAAAGGTGAGACTATCCCCCAGAAAATATATGTATAATTATTAGCCTTTATTTTTTACATACTAGATTATTTAAGAGTATAATATAAAAACGGATTGCATTAGTTTTGTTATATTTAATTATATTTGAGAACATCTAATATATTTATATTGTAAATCTTTAATTTGAGGAGAACAGTATACATTTCTGATATTTGTGTTTAGAATATATCCATGGACATTTTTCAGAATTTGCTTTATGTGTTAAAAAAGTATCTTCAGATTAGATAACAAAAGTGTGCTTATTCTGCTAGGAATTTATGAAGGCTTGCCTTTTCTTTTTGACATTACTAGCTACTGTTTTACTCTCTCTGTGTTAATAACAGAATCTGCCATTTAAATGTATTTTTACTTCTTGTGCATTAGTTTACATACCAAAGCAATACTATTTTATGAGAAGAGTACCACTGTGTCTAGCATATAGAGTTTACAAGTATTTGGAAAAAACTACTTTCTCATTTGTGCTTTTTCTTCCTAGTATTACTCAGGTGTATACACTTGGAGTCATCCATTCAACCTAGACTTCCCCCTATTTCTTACTTTCTCTTCCTCCTTGCCTACCCATTTGAGAATTTACAGTATTCAGTATTCCAAAACATATGAGCTTAACTGATTTAATTGATTATTAAAAGTCACCTTTTTCTTTGTTTTAAGTTGCTATCAATTACATCGTCCAATCAAATCAATATCTTTGCTCTTTTAACTTCTGCTTATGTGTAATTTTAGTTTTTATACATGAGATAAAATTTATTCTTTCTTTCTTTATTCAACAACCATATTGACTAATATCTATGTCACAGAGACTATTTTAGGTGTTGGGAACACAATAGTAAACAACACAAAACCCCCTTTTCCACCTTCATCGAGTTTACACTTTAGTGGGAGAGAGACAGTAAATAAATGCATATGTAATATAATGTCATGCAAGAATATGAAAAGCTATAAAGCAAGATTAAGGGACTAGCATGTGACAGAATGAGGGTGTGGTGACTATTTAGACAGGAAATTCCAAAAGGATCTTTCTGAGGATGTGCCATTTGGAAAGAGACCTGAGTAGAGAAGACACCTGAGGGAGAGTGTAATATTTTGGAATTCTACATACTTTCCCTTTACTTTATATAGCATGAACATTCCCCCCCGATTTTGCTGTATGAGTGTTTGTTTTTCCCTCATTACCATCCTTCAGTCACACTCAACATTAGTAGTCTAGAGTTATGCTTCTGGAGTTCCCTCAGTATATTTATTTACAAATACGTACAAGTAAGTTTTTTTGGAGAGGGTATTTTTTTTTTTTAATAAAAGTGGAATCATATTTACCTTTTCCTGGAACTTGTGTTTCTTACTCAACAGTAAATCATGGTCATTACTTAGGTCAGAAGGTACAGAACAAAAACAATTCTTTTTGAAATTTATATTTTCGTAATATGGATATACTGCAGCTTATTTAACCTTTGATTAATACATTGATGGACAACTGAGTTGCTCGCAGTTTTTTTAACTACTACTGAAAATGCTCCAGTAAACATCCTGTACAATTATCCTTTCCTAGACACACTTTTACATCTGTAAGATAAATTCCCAAAGGTGACATTGCAGTAGCAAAGAATATATCCAATTTTTATTAATAAATATTACCAGAGTACTCTCCAAAAAATCTTAGCAATTCACATTTCTCACAGCAATGTGGGTGAATATCCCTTTTCTCCACAGCATTATTAGCACTGAGTAATTTTGTACTGTTTTGTGTATTACCTCTGACTGTTTTTAACCTGTCAATCATCTGTCTCCCTAATGCTCAGCTTGTGTGTACCCCAAGTGTGCACTGTGGAACAATGAAACAGTGTGCCCTTGTAGAACTGTACGGATCACTTTTTAGCAATCTTATCATGTTGGGGTCTAATAAATGTTTAAGTATATGTCTTCATCCACTGCGACCCTCAACACTTCGGTAACACAAGGCCTGGCACACTGTAGGAGTGAAGTCTGGGTGAATACTTGCTTTCAAAACCAAATGTATGAGATACTTGGTTGCCAAGCCTATTGAATTATCTTTGCCACTGGTTTCTCTTTGTCAATGTAGGTAAGAGTTCATTACATTTAAAAGTTGTTACCTGAGAGGTCAAACATACTCTTTCCTTGACACTATTTTTATTGGGGATTTAAGCACACATTTTTCCTATGTTGCGTATTGCTGTGATCAAGACAGTGTTTGTCAGATTGTTGCTGGCTACTATGCATTTTTTTCTGGCTCTGAAATCACATACATACATGTTCTAGGCCTATCCTCTGAAATTTTGGAAGTAGTATTGTTGACACTTTACTGGGCAAGTGTCTTCACCCCAGTATGTGATGTGCACCAGTGAACAGAGGCCAGGCAAGGCAGAAAGCTGTTTGTCATTTGCCAAGCTGTTTGTTACTAGATAAAAGTGTACTCCCGTTTTCACATTTAAAGTATAAACAAAGTACATCTCTAGTCTCAGCCAGTCTCTTCATTTAAGAACCTTAATGTTGAAATGCCCCTTTGCTCTCAGCTAGCCCTGTCTTCTTTTCACAACCTCCTGTTCCAGAAGGTTACGTTTCTAGTATATTTTGGCTTCTGCCTTGATTTATTCTTTATGGGAACTGGGAACTATGGCTATCCAGCAAGAGCTGAGTGACCCTAGAAGTAGTCTGCATTAGCAGCTGGTCTCTAGAGGAAAGGGAAAATGAAATCCTGGCAAAGTTCAGACTGACGGAGATCATGCCTTTGAATGGTGGGTCTCAAAGATTACTCACTCTTCACAAGTGTAAAGAGCCAGATGGTGCTTGAAGTTTTAACATAGGGTAAGCATGAAGGTCTCTGGTTCTGTATAGTAAGGTGTTTATAGTGGTCTTAGCGGGTGTGCTGTGCTGTCTTTGATAGGTAGTTAGGGAAGCATATTGCTTCACCCAAGAAACTTCTGACAAATAGAGTTTTGAAAACATAAGCAGAATGGCATGACAAATATGGAACTTCATGAACTCTTCAAACTAGATCTGGAATTGCCTTATACAGAGTAGCCAATTTTGTTTTGCATTCCTATTCCCTGTTTTCCTGTTCCTATCTTACTTATTCTTACCATTTCAATGTGATCAGAGTATATACTACTCTTCTGCTGTTTGTTAGAGATTCATGGTGTGGTTCAGAAACTGAGACTTGGAATAAAACTCTTCCAAGCTCTGTTGTCACCAACAGACCTCAGCTTTTAGATCCTTTATTGAATTTTATGATTTAATTTGACCACTCTTCTTTTGAGGTATCAACTTCTTAATTTAGATTTTTTTTATGTATAAAATTGTTGATTATGTTTTTCAGTTAGTTTTTTGTCTTAACCATTTTCTTTCTTAGCATTTTTAAAATGTGAAGTGTTTTTAATTTATTTTATTAAAATCCCAATAAATCTAAATTCAAAAGTAAGAGATATTATATGATATTTAGTTTAACAAGTATTTTCTTCTGTTTTCCTCTTCCTTCCTCTTTTTCTTTCTTTCTTTCTTTTTTTAATACTTGAAAGCATATTGGAGATTACTTCTAATTCCCCAGAAAACTGATGAGGTCTCTTACAGCAAAAGGCCAAGCAATTTATATAATATAACCTTTTTATTTTAAAACATTAAGATTTTCCCTGAACCTGCTTCTACCAAACACCCGTTTCTTCTTTAGTTCTGTTATCCTTTCCCTAACATTCCTTTACCTCCTTAGCTCCTTTCCCTGGCTGCCCTACAATATCACCATCATCTCCTCTGGTGAGTTCCTTGACTGCTCTTTTAAACTTAGTTTTGTTTAGACCCCTTTGTAGTATCCGTCATACTTATCAACTACTTCAACTCATGTGAGAGCTGTGGTTATGGGTGATCAGTTCTTTACTTCTCAGCAACCATCAGATAACCATAATGTTTTCACATAGATAACTTCTAAGAAATTGGGTTTATGTAGGGTTTTTTTGAACCTTAATTATTATATGAAGACAGTAATATAGATTTTTTATGCCATCTATCTATGCCAATATCTAATTAAGTTATTATAGTACAATGGAAAATATTAAGGTTATCCTTTCAAGTAGGGGCTTTATTATATACTATCCCTCATGATATAAATCTGTTTTTTCTATTCCATGCGATACCAATTTTGTGATATAGATTTAATTTTTATCATAAAATTGTTTACATTGTCATTTAATGGTACCTACAATTAGTAAACCTAGAACTACTTAGCCCACTTCTTGTGTGATAAGTATTGAACATTCTCTTGTATATAAAATACATTTATTTCAGTATTTGTCCAACAGAAATTCATGCTATTCTGGCTATGATAATCTTAAACTCTCCTTAGAATTATTTCTTTCTTGGAAAATGTTTTGGTTCACATGTATTTTTAAAACTTAGTGTAGGGATAAACCAAAGCTATACTAAGAAGACCACTTAGAAGGACTTAAAGCTTCTCACAAAAAAAGGAATAGGGAGAGGTTTGACAAACAAAAGGAGCGAGCACTTTTATATTTAACTCTATAGGAAAATCTATATATAAATAAATACATGCACATGCACACACACACGCCCTCCTGTTCCATATGATAAATCAGTGGCTGAGGTTCTCATTTGTTTTGTCAGGAGAGTGAGGCATCTATTATTCATGGCCTAATTCTGATCATTAAGGAGAAAATTGACCAATAAAGTAGAAACTTGAGAGAAATCAGTATATATTTTAGAGTTTATGATCGCTAAGGAAAACAGTGCTATAGAGATTTAGATGTATATTCTAAGTCATACATTAGAAGAGGCGGCTTCAGAAAGCTCTACAGGAAAAATAGATGTTTGTTTCAAGAGGAATGGAAAGATCTTAAGAAAATTACTGACAATATATCTGTTACCAATCCTGATGAAGAGATAGAGATGGAAAGCACTAGTGTTTTAAAAGGGCAAAGGCACAAAAATGTGTATAACTATAGCCACAAGAAATGTGGATGGCAGTAAGATAGGGGGCCTGATGTGTTCCCACATAATCAGCAAAATTCAACAAAGTGGCGTGTTCAAACTATGAAAGGAACACAGAGCCAAGGACAGTTGCTCAAGTCAGTAAAACATAATACTAGAAAGAATAAATCTGAAAGAGGTGAGATTTTTAAAACTCAAATGATACAAAATGGCTGTCTTCTTTTATGTATGAATATATATATGTGTATACATTTGGTTTTTCTTAGATGGGTAGATATATGTTGGTAACAAATATGTTCTTCTTTGATAATATTTCATAGTTTAAATATGAGTATTAAGTAGCCACAAAAGGCTATAAACATTTGGAGCTTAAAAATTTCAAAAGCTTAGCCCATTACTTGAGAAAATAGTATATTTTTAATAGACAAAAGAGAACAAGAACAGCTCTGTTCCCTTATTTTTCCTTATTTTTCAAGAATTGCTTTTAAACTGAAAACATAAAATGTACATAGGCAAACATGAAGGAAACATGAAGAGAATACCCAGAAAATCTAGAAATGTTCCAAACTTCCAGAAACACTAGTCTTTATACCTTCTGTTTTCAACTGCAGAACAGCCCCTTCTCTCCTTTTTTCTCTCCACTGTGATGTCAAGAACAAGATATGGGCCTGCTCCAGGGGTCTCAGCCTGGAGGTAGAACTCCTCAGATTGTCATCATCTCATTTTATAGTCATCATATTTGTAAGCTTACTTCACATGCTAAACAAATAAAAAGAATGCCTTCAAGCTTTTTTTTTCCTGTTTGTCAAATATTATTTTAAGGCATATTTCTTCATTCATTGTACAGTTTAGAGCATATGATTAGACTTCACTGTATATTGAAATAATGGAAAAATTCATGAGAAAGCTCTAATATCCAAATAGAAGTTAAAAATCAGTTATTATTTAAAATGCAAAATTGTTATAAGTAGGGAATACTTGAACTCTATTAGATAAATAATAAACTACAAAGCTTGGTGGCTTAACACAAGCATTTATTTCTTGAATCAGGCAGCTGTCATTTTTCTTATGTTTTCATCACTTGGAAAAAATCTTAGAGACTGACAAGTGGAGAAGAGAGCTGAAGGCTCACTTGGGATGATTTTAAGGGCTGGGCCGAGAAGAGGGATATGTCACTTCTCCCTATAGTCCACTGGCTAGAACCCAGTCATGTGACCCCCATCTAACTGCAAGGGAGGCTGGAAAATGTAGAGAAGCTTGTTGCATAATTGGAGAGCACTTTCTCTGCCATAGATGAGTAAATTCAGTTACATAAATGTTTGTTGTGAACATTGTGCATGTGACTTTTCTAAGCACAGGGTTGGATGATATAAGATAAATAAGTCATGGTTTCTTCCCTCAAGTGGATCATAATCCAGAACTCATTGTAGACTATAGCTTGTGTTTAGTTTTAGATTTTCAAAACAAATCCATTTCCTATTCTTAGTATTGCGAGACTAATAAGTATTTTTTAAAACAGCAAAACGAATTGTATACCATCTGTATCAGTTAGGATTCAGGCAGGAAACAGATGGCACATTCAAATTAGGTAATAAAGGGACTATGTAAAGGTATGAGCAGAATCTAGGAGAGAAACCGCATGGTATAGGAAACCACAAGCCCAAAACTGAAGGTCTAACAGTGGGGTGTCCATACCATTTCCAAGCCTAAAAGGGAAAAGGTAGTTTCTGGAACCTGAAGTTGTGACCTTGAGCTAAAGGAAACAGTTTGACTTTACAGGGAGCCTCATTCTCAGACCTCATTCTCCCCCTTACTTCTAGTCTCCTGTTGGTATTCCCTAATATCTAAATCTCAGTAGAAGCCAGAGGGCAAGGGAGCCTTTTATGTAATCCATGTAGATCAGTTCTCTGGGGCAGAGGGCAGAAAGGTGGAGGTAGAGCCGGTGAGGCAAATAGCACACTACCCTAAAGAAAATTTTTTTCGTCCATTTGGCACATATTTTCTAGGTCCTGTTCATTGCAAAGCTGTAATACTGTGGGGCACGTACAAAAGGCATGCCTTTTCTTCCAGGGACTTTGCTCTCTAGTAAGGGAGAAGGAACCACAGACAAAAACTAAATTTAAAAGCAAGTCTCTGGAAGATTTGTGTTCTAAGCAGTAATTGAAAGCCACATGGAGCATTAGATGAAGAGTAAGTGGTATAGTTCAGAAGAAGAAGAGATCATTGTTCTCTTGAATTGTTAGGAGATGCTTTGTGAACGAATCAAAACTTGAACTTGGCTATGAAGAGTTGACAGAGGTTTTATAGTTGAGGAGAAGGACAGAGTCATACATATATATATAGCTTGCTCAGAGTATATTGAGTGCAGAGTCTAGTTCAAGGTGGAAATTCATACAGAAGTTAGAAGTAAGTTTAGAAATAGTTTGAGATCAGACTAATTAGAGAGTCATGAAGAGCAAACTTAGAGTCTATGCTTTGTAAAACCATCCTAGTGTTCTAGGAGCGATTACAAGATATTGTATGGTAAAAGAGTTACACAATGAAATAAATTTGGGAAATGTGGACTTTCCCACCCTTGGGTATATGTAATGTGTCTTTGGTCTTTTGAAAGCTCTTAAAAATCTTGCTGTGTGGAAACCACTTTTTTTTCTATTAAACTACACATAGCAAGAGAATTCTTTTTTAAAAAAAAAAAAGACTAAAACATGTTAAAATCTTGTAAAATTCTGGTAGTCTATAAAATATGTTTTGGGAAATGCTTCTTTAGGTAATGGTAAGCCTTTGCATAGTTCTAGAAGAGTTATAACATAATCAAAGGAGTATTTTGGGGAGATTATTCTGGCAGTGTTAATGCAGGATGGATTGGATCGTTTAGGAAGCTACTGCTACTGCAGCAACACAGGCATACAGTAGTGCTAGTATGAAGTGAAGGGTGCTAGTGGGCTGTCAACGATGCACACTTGTGAGGAGCATGTAGAGGAAAGAAATAACATGACTTTGATTGAATATGGGTGATAAGAAGTAGGGAAGGAAATTCAGAGAGAGAGGCAGAGGTCAGTAATGATACAAACTTTGACTTTCAGGCCCAAATCTTCTAGTTCTGTTTGAATTTGTTAAACTGCAATCTATAATATACACAAGCCATCAAGAAGAAAGCATATAAAAAAGGATGTTTGAGAAGAATGAGTGACTGTGCACAAAAGGCAACATAATACCTAGTCTGAAAATGAGTTTAAAAAAATGTGTCCTGGTGATAATCGTACATCATCACCATGGTGTCAGAACTATGATTTAGAACTAGAAGAACAGTGTTCTGACCAAAGTAGGTTGACGGACCAGACCATTGTGATTATATATACACAGGCAACTTAGACTGTGTATTTCTTAGTTGTACCTTTAAACTTAGGATTTTTATTCACTGCACATCACACCCCCCCAAAAAATTTTTGGCACAGAACCAGTCCAGAGTAAGAGCCAACTGTATCTTGTTTATCTGAGGTTTTATTAACAGTAATAACCTAAGAACATTGCTAATTTTTATAACATGTTTCTTAACATCTTTCAAACCACAATCATGGTAGTAACCAGCTGCTGGCCTAGTGTTTGTTTAGAGCCATATACGAAAAGATACCAATTTTAGACAAAGAAAGAAATGCTACATAAATCTTTTAAAAATTATTTTAATTAGGTCATAATTAGTCATTCAAAAAGGGGGAAGAGCCCAGCAACAATTCTGTAACATTGTTTTCAGGAGTCATTCCTTAATTGATGCTCTCTTTGCAGCTGTAACTTCTTTTTTCTTTTCATTTCATACACTTGCTATCATTTACCCATTTCTCTTCTGGGCATGAATGCATTTTTCTTTATCTTCTTATATTGTGTTTTTATTTATAGAAGACAAAGTACAGTGTGATGCTTCTTCCTTATTACTTGCTAAATTCCTTGTTTACATGCTAAATCCCTATTTTAATATAGTTTTGGGATAAATTTACTGAAAATATTCAGTGCTTATATTTTCAGTTTTGAATTTATTCATATTGTGACAGTAATTGGTAGAAAACTGTTTCTCACAGCTGACAGGCCAAAAAAAAAAAAAAAAAAAAAAAGCTTGGGGACAAAGCTACCGCATGCCAGAGTGCTGAGGACCCATCAGATATTTAAAGAAGTGGCATTTGTACTTGCATTATTTAAGCTACTGTTGAAAAAAGAGGTGGGAAGAGACCATATTTGTAGCAAGCATATTATAGAATTCATTTTCTAAAGAATTATGTTTTTGAAGAAGGTATAACATCTATGAGACATTTTATAAAGCACACAAAACAAGTAGATAATAATTTTCAAAATGAGCTGGAAACCATGAATGTTGTGACAT